>NW_028295172.1:0-212000 GCF_964341445.2 Mesoplodon mirus
GCCTCGCATTTAAGTCCACCTCGTTGCCTTCCCTCAAAAGAATATTGGACGATAGTTGTCCTTTATTGTCTGCCATTTTGTGAATTGCTGTGCCCCTGAGCTCCATTTTTCAACTCGTTTTTTGTGAGGTGAAACGCAAGTCCCATATTCTGTCCCAGGAGCTATACTGGTTCCCAGTGGGTGCCTGAGACTTTGGATAATTCTTCTTCCTGCCCGGAAATTAGAGTGACATGTACCCGTCCACATAACTAACAGCCACTCTCTCATTGGTTCTCCCTCTTCCCTTCAATCCTCTGCAAATTGGCAACATGTGCGAAACAGGAGGTTAAAGGTGTTGTCTCTCCAGGTTGGGAGATAGTTAGTAAAGCAGATGGAAAGTCAAACCGAAGCACCAGGAGAGGGACAATTAGTTGAGTTTTACAAATCTTTCATATTCACAGTGTGTCCATTCTCTAGGTTTCCCGTACATGTTATAGCTGTAGTAATATTCCCTTCAACCTGGAGAGTTGGGACCCATGGAATCGGTGACACACATTATTGCTTTAAACGGTCTGCATTTCTTCAACCAATCTCACCAATCCACTCAGTCCCAAGTGTCCAGCCTTATGCCACATCCAGCTGTCGTTGTAGACAGGGTCATTCCAGGTTACATCTGAGACCCTGAAGGAATTGTAAAGAATTTCCCTGTTTGGTTGTTTTGTTTTTGAAATTCTATTTTATAGTGTGTTTTAGCTGATTCTCACTGCCAAGTTTATGCCAGTCTAGACACACTTGTTTCCCTTACGGAGACATATCAATACATAGGTTTTAAGATTCTTAGTAGTCAGATAAGTTCCTCTGCGGAAAATATGGTGTTTTGAGTCCCTTTCACTGAGGAAGGTGTAGGTCTTTTCTATTCTATAGATGGTTTTTGGAACGTTACGTGTGCTTATATCAAACTCTGGTTTTATGCATCACCCCACCTCTCCTTTCCCCTTAATCAGTCATAAGAGTGTTTTCTAAATGTGAGACTCTCTTCTCTTTCCTAACTCAGTTCATGTGTAGTCATGTTTACAGGATCTTCATAAGTGATATCTTATGATAAGTTTCTTTTCCTGTGTGACTTATTTCACTTAGATTCATCGTACCTGAATCCACTCATTTTGCTGCTTCTGGTCTTATGACATTGATTTCATGGTTGAGGGATATTCCATTGTATATAAATACCAATATTTTTGAACCATTTTTATCTTTCCTCGGATATTTAAGGTGTACCAAAGTTGAGGTTCTTGTAAGCAGTGCAGCCCTAAATATTGGGGTGGCTTTGTCTTATTGATTTTCAGTTTTCCCAAGGTATATTCCGTAGACTAGAAGTGCCCTTGTCTCTGTAGCTCTGTTGTTTACTTGTTTAAGGGAAAACAATGCACTCTTCCAGAGGGGCAGTTGGCAATTTACATCCCACCCATCAGCATAACAAGGCTCCCTGTTCTCCAGAGCCTCTCTAGCCTTTCTGGTTTTTACACATTTGGTGGATGTCCCTTTTGACTGGTGGGAAGTGATACTTCTTTGTACTGCAGATTTGCATTGCCCGCTTGCTTGCTTGCTCAAAAAGGACGTATGTGTTTTCTCCTGAATATATTCAGGTGAAAACACATACGCCTCTTTTGGCCAAGTGCATCATTGTTGAAGTTGTGCCCCTCTTCCTGTGCTTTAAGGGTGATTCCAACGTACCTCTAGAAATCTGTTTCCTGCTATACTGCCCCCTTTTTCAAGTTCTCTTCTTTGCCTACCCTCAACATATTTTTGGACGATAGTTGTCCTTTATTATTCTGCCAGTGTGTGAATTGTGTGCCCCTGAGCTCCATTTTTCAACTCGTCGTTTGTGAGCTGACCGCAAGTCCGAAATTTTGGTTCAGGTCCTATAATTTTTCCCGGGGGGTGGCTGAGACTTTGGTTAATTATTCTTCCTGCCGGGCAATTAGAGTGACATGTGCTCGTCCAAATGCCTAACAGCTACTGTCTCATTGGTTCTCCCTCTTCCCTTTCATCCTCTGCCAAATTGGCAACCTGTGCGAACCAGGATTTTAAAGAGGCTGTCTCTCCAATTTGGCAGATTGATAGTAAAGCAGTTGGAAAGTCAACCCGGAGCACAAGGAGAGGGACTATTAGTTGAGTTTTAGGAACCTTTCATATTCAAGGTGTGTCCATTCTCTAGGTTTCCCGTACATGTTATAGCTGTAGTAGATTTCCCTTCAACCTGGAGAGTTCATACCCATGGAAAGTGTGCCATGCATTATTGCCTTAAAGGGTCTGCATTTGCTCACCCAAACTCACCAATCCTCTCAGTCTCATGTGTCCAGCCTTATGCCACATCCAGCTGTCATGTAGATAGGGTCATTCCAGGTTTCATCAGAGACCCTGAAGGAATTGCAAAGAATTTCCCTGTTTTTTTGTTTTGTTTTTGAAATTCCATTTTATAGTGGGTTTGAGCTGATTCTCACTGCCATGTTTAGGCAAGTCTAGACAAACTTGATTCCATTATAGGGACATATCAATACATAGGTTTTAAGATTCTTACTAGTAAGATATATCCCTCTGCATGGAATATGGGGAGTTGAGTCCCTTTCACTGAGCCAGGTGTAGTTCTTGTCTATTCCGTATTTGGTTTTTGTAATGATACCTGTGCTTATATCAAACTCTGGTTTTATGCATCACCCCACCTCTCCTTCCCCTTTAAGCAGGCATAAGAGTGTTTTCTAAATGTGAGTGTCTGTTCTCTTTCCTAACTCAGTTCATGTGTAGCCATGTTACAGGATCTTCATACGTGATATTTTATGATAAGTTTCTTTTTCTGTGTGACATATTTCACTTAGAATCATCGTACCTGAGTCCACTCATTTTGCTGCTACTGGTCTTATGACATTGATTTCATGGCTGAGGGATATTCCATCTTATGTAAGGAACACAATTTTTTGAACCGTTTTTATCTTTCCTGGGATATTTAAGGTGTACCCAAGTTGAGGTTCTTGTAAGCAGTGCAGCCCGAAATATTGGGGTGGCTCAGTCTTATTGATTTTCAGTTTTCCAAAGGTATATTCCCTAGACTGGAAGTGCCCTTGGCTCTGTAGCTCGGGTGATTACTTGTTTATAGAACACAATGCACTCCTCCAGTGAGGCAGTTGGCAATTTACATCCCATCCATCAGCATAACAAGGCTCCGTGTTTTCCAGGGCCTCTCTAGCCTTTTTGGTTTTTACCCATTTTGTGGATGTCCCTTTTGACCGGTGGGAAGTGATACTTCTTTGTAGAACATATTTGCATTGCCCACTTGCTTGCTTGGCCAAAAAGGCCATATGCGTTTTCTCCTGAATATATTCAGGAGAAAACGCTTTCACCCTTTTTGGCCAAGTTTATCACTGTCGCAGTTGTGCCGCTCTTCCTGTGCTTTAAAGGCGATTCCAACGTACCTCTTGAAATCTCTTTCCTGCTATTCTGCCTCGCTTTCAAGTCCGCCTCGTTGCCTTCCCTAAACAGATTTTTGGAAGATAGTTGTCCTTTATAACTCTGCCAGTTAGTGAAGTGCTGTGCCCCTGAGCTCCATTTTTTCACTCGTTTTTTGTGAGCTGTACGCAAGTCTAAATTTTGGTTCAAGACCTATAGTGGTTCCCGGTGGGTGGCTGAGACTTTGGTTAATTCTTCTTCCTCCCGGGATATAAGAGTGATATGTGCCCGTCCAAATGCCTAACAGCTAATCTCTCATTGCTTCTCCCTCTTCCCTTTCATACTGTGCCAAATTGGCAACCTGTGCAAACCAGGTGGTTAAAGGTGCTGTCTCTGCATGTTGGGAGACAGATAGTAAAGCAGTTGGAAAGTCAAACCGGAGCACCAGGAGGCGGACTATTCGTTGAGTTTTAGAGACCTTTCATATTCACAGTGTGTCCATTCTCTAGGTTTCCCTTACATGTTATAGCTGTTGTAATATTCCCTTCAACATGGAGAGTTGGGACCCATGGAATGGGTGCCACTCATTATTGCTTTAAAGTGTCTGCATTTGCTCTCCCAATCTCAACAATCCTCTCAGTCCAAAGTGTCCAGCCTTATGCCACATCCCGCTGTCATTGTAGATAGGGTCATTCCAGGTTTCATCAGAGACCCTGAAGGAATTGTAAGGAATTTCCCTATTTTTTTTTTGTTTTGTTTTTGAAATTCCTTTTTATAGTGGGTTGAGCTGATTCTCACTGCCATGTTTATGCCAGTCTAGACACACTTGATACCCTTATGGAGACATGTCAATACATAAGTTTTAAGATTCTTACTAGTAAGATATATTACTCTGCAGTGAATATGGGGTGTTGAGTCCCTTTCACTGAGGAAGGTGTAGGTCTTGTCTATTCCGTATTTGGTTTTTGGAACTGTACGTGTACTAATATCAAACTCTGGTTTTATGCATCACCGCACATCTCCTTCCCCTTTAAGAAGGCATAAGGGTGTTTTCTAAATGTGAGACTCCCTTCTCTTTCCTAATTCAGTTCATGTGTAGCCATGTTTACAGGATCTTCATAATTGATATCTTATAATAATTTTATTTTTCTGTGTGACTTATTTCACTTAGAATTATCGTACCTGAATCCACTCATTTTGCTGCTACTGCCCTTATGACATTGATTTCATGGCTGAGGGATATTCCGTCATACGTAAGTACCACATTTTCTTGAACCATTTTTGTCTTTCCTGGGATATTTAAGGTGTACCCAAGTTGAGGTTCTTGTAATCAGTGCAGCCCTGAATTTTGGTGTGGATCTGTCTTTTTAATTTTCAGTTTTCCCAAGCTATATTCGCTAGACTGGAAGTGCCCTTGGCTCTGTAGCTCTGTTGTTTACTTGTTTTAGGGAACTCAATGCACTCCTCCAGAGAGGCAGTTGGCAATTTACATCCCGCCCATCAGCATAACAAGGCTCCCTGTTCTCCAGTGCCTGTCTTGCCTGTCTGGTTTTTACACATTTTGCGGATATCCCTTTTGGCTGGTGGAAAGTGATAGTTATTTGTAATGCAGATTTGCATTGCCCGCTTGCTTGCTTGGCCAAAAAGGGCATATGAGTTTTTTCCTGAATATATTCACGTGAAAACCCACATGCCCTTTATGACCATTTCCATTATTTTCGAAGTTGTGATGCTTTTCCTGTGTTTAAAGGCGATTCCAATGTACCTCTTGAAATCTGTTTCATGCCACTCTGCCTCATTTTCACTTCCACCTCGTGGCTTTCCCTCAACAGATTTTTGGAAGAGAGTAGTCCTTTATAACTCTGCAGGTTAGTGAATTGCTGTGGCCCTGAGTTCCATTTTTCAACTCACGTTTTTGTGAGCTGACCGCAAATCCAGTTTTGCTTCTGGACCTATACAGGTTCGGGGTGGGGGGCAGGCTGAGTCTTTGGTTAATTCCTCTTCGTGACGGGAAATTAGAGTGAAATGTGGCCGTCCAAATGCCTACAGCTACTCTCTCATTGGTTCTCTCTCTTCCCTTATATCCTCTGCACAAATTGCCAGCTGTGCGAACCAGGAGTTTATAGGGCCTGACTCTACAAGTTGGGAGATTGATAGTAAAGCAGTTGGAATGTCAAACTGGAGCACAAGGAGAGAAAAAAGTAGTAGAGTTTTAGAAACCTTTCACCATCAGATGGTTTCCATTCTCTAGGTTCCCATACATGTTATAACTGTAGTGATATTCCCTTCTACTTGGAGAGTTGGGAACCATGGAATGCGTGGCAGGCATTATTGCTTTAAAGGGTCTGCATTTTTTCACCCAATCTCACCAATCCTCTCAGTCCCAAGTGACCAGCGTTATACCACATCCAGCTGTCATTGTAGATACGGTCATTCCAGGTTTCATCAGAACCCCTGAAGGTATTGTGTAAGAATTTTACTGTTTTTATGTTTTGTTTTGAAATTCATTTTTATATTGGGTTTGAGCTGATTCTCACTGCCATGTTTATGTCGTTCTAGACACACTTAGTTCCCTTACGGAGACATATCAATACATAGGTTTTAAAATTCTTACTAGTCAGATATATTTCTCTGCAGTGAATAAGGATGTTGAATTCCGTTCACTGAGGAAGGAGTAGGGCTTGTCTCTTCTGTTTTTGAATTATGGAACGGTACCTGTGTTAATATCAAACTTTTGTTTTGTGCATATCCCCACCTGTCTTTCCCCTTAAGCAAGCGTTAGAGTGTTTTCTAAATCTGAGACTCTGTTCTCTTCCCTAATTCAGTTCATATGTAGCCATGTTTACATTCCCTTCATAAGTGATATCTTATGTCAGAATGCACCATGGCCTTGTCATAATAATGCTCCATGCCCCCTGTCATCACAATGCTCCATGCCCTGGTTATCACAATGCTCCATGTCCCTTGTCATCACAATTCTCCACGTCCTTGTCATCACAATGCTATATGACACTTCTCATCAAATTATTACATGCTCTTGTCATCACAATTCTCCTTGCACTTGAAATTGCAATGCTCCATGCACTTGTCATCACAATGCTCCATGCAATTGTCATCACAATGCTCCATGCCCTTGTCATCACATTGCTCCATGACACCTGTCTTCACAATGCTCCCTGACACCTGTCATCACAATGCTTCATGCCCCTTGTCATTACAGTGCTCCATGATGCTTGACACCACAATTACTCAAGGTCTTCTCATCACAATGCTCCACAGTTTTGCCATCACCATGCTCCATGCCTTGTCATCTCAAATCTCAATGTCCCTTGTCCTCAGAATTCTCCACGACGTTGTCATTACAATGCTCCATGGCACTTCACTTCAAAATGTTATATGCTCTTGTCATCACAATACTCCATGCACTTGTCATTGCAATGCTCCATGACCCCTGTCATAGGAAGCTCCATGCGCTGTTCATCACAATGTTTCACGACCTGGATATTAAAATGATCAATGGCCCTTGATATCACAATGCTCCATGGCCTTGTCATCACAATGCTCCTTTAATTTGTCACAGCAATCCTCCATGACAGTTGGCATCACAATGCTCCATGATATTGTCATCAAACTGGAACATGACATAATTCATCACAATGCTCCCTGACAACTTTCTTCACAATAATCCATGACCTTGTCATCACAGTGCTCCATGTCCTTGTCATCACAATGTGCCATGGCCACTCTTATCACAATAATGCATGAAACTTGTCAGACCAATGCTCCATGCCACTTTTCATCACAATGCTCCATGAACGCTGTCATCACAATGCACCATGCCCATCATCATAATGCTTCATGCTATTGTCATCACAATGAAATCAAAATGCTCCATGACCTCTGTCCTCACAATGCTGCAAACCCTTGTGATCACAATGTTCCATAACACTTTTAATCACAATGCCCCATGACGCTGGTCAGCACAATTATCCATGGTCTTCTCATCACAATGCACCATGATTTTGTCATCACAATGTTCAATACACTTGTCATCACAATGCTCTCTGACTATTGCCCTCAGTATGCACCTTGAACTCTTTCATGACAAGGCTCCTTGCCTATTTCATCACAATGGTCCATGTCCTTTTCATCACAATGCTCCAAGACACCTGTGATCACAATGCTCCTTGCACTTGTCATCACAAAGCTCCATGACGCATGTCATCAGAATGCTCCATGGTCTTCTTATCATAATTTTCCATGCCCTTGTCATCACAATGCTCCAAGACCCCTGTAATCACAATGTTCCCTATGCCTTTTCATCAGAATGCTCCATGAGAATTGTCATCACAAGGTTCCATGGTCTTCACATCACAGTGCTACAGGACCTTGTCATCACAGTGCTCCATTCCCTTGTTTTCACAATGGGCCATTACATATGTCATCACAATGCTCCCTGACATATGTCTTCACAATAATGCTTGACCTGGTCATCAAAATGCTCCATGCCTTTGTCATCACAATACGCCATTCGAACTGTCATCGCAATAATCCGTGAAACTTATTAGACCAATGCTCCATGCCCTTGACATCACAATGCTCCATGTCCATGTTATCAAAATGCTCCATGACCCCTGTTATCACAATGTTCCATGACTCCAGTCATCACAATGTTTCATGACGTTTGTCATCACAATGATCCATGCCCTCATCATCAAGAGTCTCTGTGACCTTTTTAACCACAATGCTCCATGAACTTTTCATCACAATGCTCTTTGACCCTTGTCATCAATGTGCTCTATGCCTTTCTCAGCACAATGATCCATGACACATGTCATCACAATGCACCATGCACCTGTCATCACTGTGCTCCACAATCTTGTCATCACAATGCTCCATAAAATTTGTCATCACAATGCTCCATGCATTTCTCATCAAAATGTTCTCTCACCACTGATATCACAATGATACATCACTATTCGTCACAATACTACCTCACACTTGTCATCACAATATTCCTTGACTCCTGTCATCACAATGCTACATGCACTTATCATCACAATGTTCGATGACCACTGACATCACAATGTTCCATAACCCATGTCATCAAAATGCTCCATGACAATTTTCATCAAAATGCTCCATGACCACTGACATCACAATGTTCCATAACCCCTGTCATCAAAATGCTCCATGACATTTTTCATCAAAATGCTCCATGAACCCTGCCATCACGATGTTCCATGGCCTTGTCATCACAAAGCTCCATGACCCTTCTCATCAAAATGCTCCAAAAACGCTGACATCACAATGTTCCATAACACCTCTCATCAAAATGTTCCACGACACTTTTCATCAAATAGCTCCATGACCCTGTCATCAGAATGCTCCCTGCCCTTCTCATCACAATGCACAATGCACTTGCCATCAAAATGTTCCATGACCTTTGTCATCACAAAGATCCATGACCCTTGGCATCACAATGCTCCATGTCATTGTCATCACAGTGCTCCATGAACACTCTCATCACAATGCTCCATGCCCTTGCCATCACAATGTTCCATTACACCAGTCATAACAATTCTCCATGAACCCTGCCATCACAATGTTCCATGGCCTTGTCATCAAAAAGCTCCATGACCCTACTCATCACAATGCTCCAAGAACCCTGTAATCAAAATGCTCTATGCCAATTTTCATCTCAAAGATCCATGAACCCTGTCATCACAGTGCACCATGCCCAACATCATAAGGCTTCAGGCTATGGTCATCACAATGAAATCAAAATTATCCATGACCACTGTCATCATAATGCTCCAAACCCTAGTGATCACAATGTTCCATAACACTTGTCATCACAACACCCTGTGACGCTCATCATAACAATTATCCATGGTCTTCTCATCACAATGCTCCATGACCTTTGTCATCACAATTCTCAATACAGATGTCATCACAATGCTCCCTGACACTTCTCGTCAGTATACTCCTTGAAACGTGTCATGACAAGGTTCCATGCCTTTTCATCACAGTGATCCATGCCCTTTTCATCACAATGCTTCAAGACACCTGTAATCACAATGCTCCATGCCCTTGTCATCACAAAGCTCCATGACACATGTCATCAGAATGCTCCATGGCCTTCTCCGCACAATGCTCAATTCCCTTGTCATCACAATGCTCCAAGACCCCTGTAATCACAATGCTCCATGCCCCTTTTCATCAGAATGCTCCATGAGACTTGTCATGACAAGTCTCCATGGTCTTATTATCACAATGCTCCAGGACCTTGTCATCACCATGCTCCATTCCCTTGTCATCACCATGCTCCTTGACCTCTGTCACCACAATAATCCATGAATATTTTCAGCCCAATGCTCCATGATATTCTCATCACAATGCTCCATGACAAATATCATCAAAATGCTCCATGACCACTGTCATCACAACACTCCATGACACCCGACAACACAATGATCCGGGACTCTTGTCATCACAATTCTCCATTCCCTACTCATCACAATGCTCCATGACCCTTGTCATCAAAATGATCCATGCCCTTGTCATCCCAATGCTCTATGACACCTGTATTCACAGTGTTCCGTGACGCTTATCATTATTGTGCTCCATGACACATGTCATCACAATGCTCGATGCCTTTGTCAGCAAAATGCTACATGACCTTGTCATTACAATGCTCTATGCGTTTGTCATCACAATACTACATTACCATTGTCATCACAATCCTCCATGAACCTTGGGATCATATTGCTTCATGCCCTTGTCATCACAATGCTCCATGCTCCTTGAAATCAAAATGATCCATGACCTCTGTCATCGAAATGCACCAAACCCTTGTGATCACAATGTTCCATAACACTTTTCATCACAACGCTCCATGATACCTGTCATCACGATACTCCATGCCCTTTTCATCACAATGCTCCATGACCTTTGTCATCACAATTCTACAATACACTTTTCATCACAATGCTCCTTGAACCCTGTCACGAAAAGGCTCCATGCCTTTTTCATCACAATGTCCCATGCCGTTTTCATCACAATGCTCCATGCCATTGTCATCAAAATACTCCACAGGCTTGTCTTCAGAATGCTCCATGACCCTTGTCATCATAATTCTCCATGCACTTGTCAGCACAATGCTCCCTGTCCCTTGTCTTCACAATGCTCCTAGCCATTGCCATCACAATGCTCCATTACCTTTTTCATCAGAATCCTCCATGACATTTGGCATCACAATGCTCCATGCCATTGTTATCACAATGGGCCATTTCATATGTCATCACAATGCTCCATGACACCTGTCTTCACAATACTGCATGACCCGGTCATCACAATGCTCCATGCCCTTGTCATCACAGTGCGCCATTCCAAATGTCATCACAATAATCCAAGAAACGTATTAGACCAATGATCCATGCCCTTGTCATCACAATGTTCCATGCCCTTGTTATCACAATGCTCCATGAACCCTGTCATCACAATGCTCCGTGACTCCAGTCATCACAATGCTCCATGACCTTTGTCATCACAATGGTCCATGCCCTCATTATCAACAGACTCTGTGACCTTTTTAACCACAATGCTCCATGAACATTTCATCACAATGCTCTTTAACACTTGTCATCACAAAGCTCTATGCGTTCTCAGCATAATGCTCCATGCCCTTGTCAACACTAAGCTCCATGACACCTGTCATCACAATGCTCCTTGACTCCAGTCATCACAATTCTTCATAACATTTGTCCTCACAATGGTCGATGCCCGCGTCATCACAAGGCTCTGTTACCTTTGTAACCACAATGCTCCTTGGACTTTTCAACACACTGCTCCGTGACACTTGTCATCAAAATGCTCCATGCCTTTGTCAGAAAAATGCTCCATGACCCTTGTCATCACAATGTGCCACACGCTTTTCATCCCAAAGGTCCACAAATTTGTCATCGCAATGCTCCGTAATCCTTGTAATCACAATGCTCCATTACCCCTGTCATAACAATGCTCCATGAACCCTGCCATCACAATGTTCCACGGCCTTGTCATCACAAGGCTCCATGACCCTTGTCATCACAATGCTCCAAGACCCTGTAATCACAATGCTCCATGCCCTTTTCATCACAAAGCTCCATGACACATGTCATCAGAATGTTACATGGCCTTCTCATCAAAATGCTCCATGCCCTTGTCATCACAATGCTACCACAACCCTGTAATCACAATGCTCCATGCCCCTTTTCATCTCAATGCTCCATGAACCCTGTCATCACAATGCATCTTGCCCATCATCATAATGCTTCTGGCTATTGTCAGCACAATGAAATCAAAATTCTCTATGACCTCTGTCATCACAATGCTCCATGACCCCTGTCATCACAATACTCCATGAACATTTTCAGCCCAATGCTCCATGACCCTTGTCATCAAAATGATCCATGCCCTTTTCATCCCAATGCTCCATGACCCCTGTATTCACAATGCGCCTTGACTCTTGTCTTCACAGTGCTCCATGACACCTGTCATCACAATGCTCCATGCCTTTGTCAGCAAAATGCTACATGTCCTTGTCATTACAATGCTCTATGCGCTTGTCATCACAATACTCCATTACCATTGTTATCACAATCCTCCATGAACTTTGGGATCACATTGCTTCATGCCCTTGTCATCACAATGCTCCATGCTCCTTGAAATGAAAATGATCCATGACCTCTGTCATCGCAATACTCCAAACCCTTGTGATAACAATGTTCCATAACACTTGTCATCACAACGCTCCATAATGCCTGTCATCACAATACTCCATGCCCTTTTCATCACAATGCACCATGACCTTTGTCATCACAATTCGCAATACACTTGTCATCACAATGCTCCCTGACACTTGTCGTCAGAATGCTCCTTGAACCCTGTCACGAAAGGCTCCATGACATGTTCATCACAATGCCCCATGCCGTTTTCATCACAATGTTCCATGTCATTGTCATCAAAATACTCCACAAGCTTGTCATCAGAATGCTACATGACTCTTGTCATCATAATTCTCCATGCACTTGTCAGCAAAATGCTCCCTGACCCTTGTCATCACAATGTTCCAAGCCATTGACATCACAATGCTCCATTACCTTTGTCATCAGAATCCTCCATGACACTTGGCATCACAATGCTCCATGCCATTGTCATCACAGTGGCCCATTACATATGTCATCACAATGTGCCCTGACACCTCTCTTCACAATACTGCATTACCTGGTCTTCACAATGCTCCATGCCCTTTTCATCACAAATCGCCATTCCAACTCTCATCGCAATAATTCATGAAACTTATTAGACCAATGCTCCATGCCCTTGTCATCACAATGCTCCATGCCCTTGTTATCACAATGCTCCATGACCCCTGTCATCACAATGTTCCGTGATTCCAGTCATCACAATGCTTCATGACCTTTGTCATCACAATGGTCCATGCCCTCATCATCAACAGTCTCTGTGACCTTCTTAAGCACAATGCTCCATGAACTTTTCATCACAATGCTATTTTACCATTTTTATCGCAATACTCCATGAACATTTTCAGCCCAATGCTCCATGACCTACTCATCACAATGCTCCATGACCAATATCATCACAATGGTCCATGACCACTGTCGTCCCAACACTCCATGACACCTGACAACACAATGATCTGAGATTTTTGTCATCACACAGCTCCATTCCCTAGCCATCACAGTGCTCCATGACCCCTGTCATCACAATACTCCATGAATATTTTCAGCCCAATGCTCCATGACCCTTGTCATCACAATGATCCATGAAACTTGGGATCACATTGCTTCATGCCCTTGTCATCACAATGCTCCATGGTCCTTGAAATCAAAATGATCCATGACCTCTGACATCACAATTCTTCAAACCCTTGTGATCACAATGTTCCATAACACTTGTCATCACAACGCTCCATGATGCCTATCATCAAAATACTCGATGCTCTTTTCATCACAATGCTCCATGACCTTTTTCATCACAATGATCCATGACCTTTTTCATCACAATCCTCAATATACTTGTCATCACAATGCTCCCTGACACTTGTCATCAGAATGCTCCTTCAACCCTGTCACGAAAAGGCTCCATGACGTTTTCATCACAATGCCCCATGCCGTTTTCATCACAATGCTCCATGCCATTGTCATCACAATGGGACATTACATATGTCATCACAATGCTCCCTTACCCCTATCTTCACAATACTGAATTACCTGGTCATCACAATGCTTCCTGCCCTTGTCATCACAATGCACCATTTCAACTGCCATCACAATAATCCATGAAACTTATTAGACCAATGATCCATGTCCTTGTCATCAAAATGCTCCATGCCCTTGTTATCACAATGCTCCATGACCCCTGTCATCACAATGCTCCGTGACTCCAGTCATCACAATTCTCTTTAACACTTGTCATCACAATGGTCCATGCCCTCATCATCAAAAGTCTCTGTGACCTTTTTAACCACAATGCTCCATGAACGTTTCATCTCAATGCTCTTTGTCCCTTGTCATCACAATGCCCTATGCATTTCTCAGCTCAATGCTCCATGCCCTTCTCATCACAATGCTCCATGACCCATGTCATCACAATGCTCCGTGACTCCATTCATCACAATTCTCTTTAACACTTGTCATCACAATGGTCAATGCCCGTGTAATCAAAAGGCTCTCTTACCTTTGTAACCACAATGCTCCATGAACTTTTCATCACAATACTCCGTGAACCTTGTCATCACAATGCTCCATGCCTTTGTCTGAAAAATGCTACATGACCCTTGTCATCACAATGTGCCATGCGCTTTGCATCCCAATGGTCCACAAATTTGTCATCACAATGCTCCATAAATCTTGTAATCACAATGCTCCATGCCCTTCTCATCACAATGCTCCATTAACCCTGTCATCACAATGCTCCATGACCCCTGCCATCACAATGCTCCGTGACTCCAGTCATCACAATGCTTCATAACGTTTGTCATCACAATGGTTCATGCCCGCGTCATCACAAGGCTCGGTGACATTTGTAACCACAATGCTCCATGAACTTTTCATCACCATTCTCTGTGACCCTTGTCATCACAATGCTCCATGTCTTTGTCAGAATAATGCTCCATGACCAATGTCATAACAATGTGCCATGCATATTTCATCACAACAGTCCACAACTTTATCATTGCAATGCCCCATAAACTTTGTAATCACAATGGTCCATGCACTTCTCATCAAAATGCTCTCTCACCAGAGATATCACCATGTTCCATCACTAGTCAGCACAATACTCCCTCACCCATGTAATCACAATGTTCCATGACCCTGTCATCACAATGCTACCTCCACTTATCATCACAATGTTCCATGACCCCTGACATAACAATGTTCCATAACCCCTGTCATAAAATGCTCCATGACCCTTTTCATCACAAAGCTCCAAGAACCCTGACATCACAATGTTCTGTAACCCCTGCCATCAAAATGTTCCATTACACTTTTTATCAAATTGCTGCATGACCCGGTCATCAAAATGCTCCCTGCACTTCTCATCACAATGCACCATTCACTTGTCATAAAAATGCCCCATGACTTGTCATCAAAAAGCTCCATGACCCTTTGCATCACAATGCTCCATGTCATTGTCATCACAGTGCTCCATGAACTCTCTCATCACATTGCTCCATGCCCTTGTCATAACAAAGCTCCATTATCCCTGTCATAACAATGCTCCATGACCCCTGCCATCACGATGTTCCATGGCCTTGTCATCACAAGGCTCCATGACGCTACTCATCACAATGCTCCAAGAACACTGTAATCACTATGCTCTACCCACATTTTCATCTCAATGATCCATGAACCCTGTCATCACAATGCACCATGCCCATCATCATAATGCTTCCTGCTATTGTCATAACAGTGAAATCAAAATGCTCCATGACCTCTGTCATAACAATGCTCCAAACCCTTGTGATCACAATATTCCATAACACTTGTCATCACAATGCACCATGACGCTCATCATCACAATTATCCATGGTCTTCTCATCACAATGCTCCATGACCTTCGTCATCACAATGCTCAATACACTTTTCATCAAACTGCTCACTGTCACTTGTTGTCTGTATGCTCCTTTTACCCTGTCATGACAAGGCTCCATGCCTTTTTCATCACAATGATCCATGCACTTTTCATCACAATGCTCCAAGACCCATGTAATCACGATGCTCCATGCACTTGTCATCACAAAGCTCAATGATGCATGCCATCAGAATGCTCCTTGGACTTCTCCTCACAATGCTCCATGCCCTTGTCATCACGTAGTTCCAAGACCCCTGTAATCACAATGCAGCATGCCCTTTTTCATCAGTATGCTCCATGAGACTTGTCATCACATGGCTCCATGGTTTTGTCATCATAATGCTCTAAGCCCTAGTCATCACAATGCTCCATTATATTTGTCATCACAATCCTCCATTACATTTGGCATCACAATGCTCCCTGCCATTGACATCGCAATGGACCATGACATATGTCATCCCAATGCTCCATGACCCCTGTATTCACAATGGTCCATGACGCTTGTCATCACAGTGCTCCATGACACCTGTCATCACAATGCTCCATGCCTTTGTCAGCAAAACGCTATATGACCTTTTCATTACAATGCTCTATGCGCTTGTCATCACAATACTCCATTACAATTGTCATCATTATCCTCCAAGAACCTTGGGATCACATTGCTTCATGATCTGCTCATCACAATGCTCCAAGACCATTATCACAATGCGCCATGACCACTGTCATCACAACACTCCATGACACCTGACAACACAATGATCTGGGACTCTTGTCATCACAATGCTCCATTCCCTAGACATCACAATGCTCCATGACCCCTGTCATCACAATACTCCATGAACATTTCAGCCCAATGCTCCATGACCCTTGTCATCACAATGATCCATGCCCTTGTCATCCCAATGCTCCATGACCTCTGTATTCACAATGCTCCGTGATGCTTGTCATCACAGTGCTCCATGACACCTGTCATCACAATGCTCCATGCCTTTTTCAGCAAAATGCTACATGACCTTGTCAGTACAATGCTCTATGCACTTGTCATCACAATACTCCATTTACATTGTCATCACAATCCTCCATGAAACTTGGGATCACATTGCTTCATGCCCTTGTCATCACAATGCTCCATGCTCCTTGAAATCAAAATGATCCATGACCTCTGTCATCACAATGCTCCAAACACTTTTGAACACAATGTTCCATAGCACTTGTCATCACAACGCACCATGATGCTTGTCATCACAATACTCCAAGCCTTTTTCATCACAATGCTCCATGACCTTTGTCATCATAATTCTCAATACACTTTTCAACACATTGCTCCCTGACACTTGTCATCAGAATGCTCCTTGAACCCTGTCACAAAAAGGCTCCATGCATTTCTCATCACAATGCCCCATGCCATTTTCATCAAAATGCTCCATGCCATTGTCATCAAAATATTCCAGAAGATGCCATCAGAATGCTCCATGACGCTTGTCATCACAATTCTCCATGCACTTGTCAGCACAATGCTCCCTGACCCTTGTCATCACAATGCTCCAAGCCATTGTCATCATAATGCTCAATTACCTTTGTCATCAGATTCCTCCATTACACTTGGCATCACAATGATCCATGCCATTGTCATCACAATGGGCCATTACATATGTCATCACAAAGCTCCCTGACAACTGTCTTCACAATACTGCATCACCTGGTCATCAGAATGCTACATGCCCTTGTCATCACAATGCTCCATGCCCTTGTTATCACAATGCTCCATGACCCCTGTCATCACAATGCTCCGTGACTCCAGTCATCACAATGCTTCATGACCTTTGTCATCAAAATGGTCCATGCCCTCATCATCAACAGTCTCTGTGACATTTTATCCACAATGCTCCATGAACATTTCATCACAATGCTCTTTGACCCTTGTCATCACAATGCTCTATGCCTTTCTCAGCACAATGCCCCATGCCCTCATCATCACAATGCTCCATGGTCCCTGTCATCTCAATGCTCCCTGACTCCAGTCATCACAATGCTTCATAACATTTGTCATCACAATTGTCCATGCCCGTGTCATCACAAGGCTCTGTTACATTTGTAACTGCATTGCTCCATGAACTTTTCATCACAATGCTCCATGCCCTTCTCATCACAATGCTCCAAGAACACTGTAATCACAATGTTCTATGCCCCTTTTAATCTCAATGATCCATGAACCCTGTCATCACAATGCATCATGCCCATCATCATAATGCTTCAGGCTATTGTCATCACAATGAAATCAAAATTCTCCATT
Organism: Mesoplodon mirus; assembly: GCF_964341445.2. Lineage (NCBI taxonomy): Eukaryota > Metazoa > Chordata > Mammalia > Artiodactyla > Ziphiidae > Mesoplodon > Mesoplodon mirus. The sequence continues at coordinate 17,855 of NW_028295172.1, forward strand.
ACCTCTGTCATCATAATGCTCCAAACCCTTGTGATCACAATGTTCCATAACACTTATCATCACAACACCTCATGACGATCATCATCACAATTATCCATGGTCTTCTCATCACAATTGTCCATGAACTTGGTCATCACAATGCTCAATAAAATTGTCATCACAATGCTCCCTGACACTTGTCGTCAATATGCTCTTGAACACTGTCATGACAAGGCTCCATGCCGTTTTCATCACAATGATCCATGAACTTTTCATCACAATGCTCCAAGACCCCTGTAATCACAGTGCTCCATGCCCTTATCATCACAAAGCTCGATGACGCATGTAATCAGAATGCTCCATGGCCTTCTCCTCACAATGCTCCATGCCCTTGTCATCACAATGCTCCAAGACCCCTCTAATCACAATGCTCCATGCCCCTTTTCATCAGAATGCTCCCTGAGACTTGTCATCACAAGTCTCCATGGTCATCTCATCACAATGCTCCAGGACCGTGTCAGCAGCATGCTCCATTCCCTTGTCATCACAATGCTCCATGACCCCTGTCATTACAATACACCATGAATATTTTCAGCCCAGTGCTCCATGAACATTTTCAGCCCAATGCTACATGACCTTCTCATCACAATGCTCCATGACCAATATCATCAAAATGCTCCATGATCACTGTCATCACAACACTTCTTGACACCTGACAACACAATGATCCCAGACTCTTGTCATCATACTGCTCCATGACCCCTGTCATCACAATAATCCATGAACATTTTCAGCCCAATTCTCCATGACCCTTGTCATCACAATGATCCATGCCCTTGTCATCCCAATGCTCCATGACCCCTGTATTCACAATGCTCCGTGACGCTTGTCATCACAGTGCTCCATGACACCTGTCATCACAATGCTCCATGCCTTTGTCAGCAAAATGTTACATAACCTTGTCATTACAATGCTCTATGCGCTTGTCATCACAATACTCCTTTACCATTGTCATCACGATCCTCCATGAACTTTGGGGTCACATTGCTTCATGCCTTTGTCATCACAATGCTCCATGCTCCTTGAAATCAAAATGATCCTTGACCTCTGTCATCACAATGCTACAAACCCTTGTGATCACAATGTTCCATGGCACTTGTCATCACAATGCACCATGATGCCTGTCATCACAATACTCCATGCCTTTTTCATCACAATGCTCCATGAACATTGTCATCACAATTCTCAAAACACTAATCATCACAATGCTCCCTGACACTTGTCGTCAGAATGCTCCTTGAACCCTGTCACGAAAATCCTCCATGCCTTTTTCATCACAATACCCCATGCCGTTTTCAGCACAATGCACAATGTCATTGCCATCAAAATACTCCAGAAGCTTGTCATCAGAATGCTCCATGACCCTTGTCATCACCATGCTCCATTCCCTTGTCATCACAATGCTCCAGGACCCCTGTCATCCCAATACTCCATGAATATTTTCAGCCCAATGCTCCATGAACTTCTCATCACAATGCTCCATGACCAATATCATCACAATGCTCCATGACCACTGTTATCACAACATTCCTTGACACCTGACAACAAAATGATCCGGGACTCCTATCATCACAAAACTCCAAGACCACTGTAATCACAATGCTCCATGACCCCTGTCATCACAATACTCCATGAACATTTTCAGCCCAATGCTCCAGGGAACTTGTCATCACAATGATCCATGCCCTTGTCATCCCAATGCTCCATGACCCCTGTATCCACAATGCTCCGTGACTCTTGTCATCACAGGGCTCCATGACACCTGTCATCACAATGCTCCATGCCTTTGTCAGCAAAATGTTACATGACCTTGTCACTACAATGCTCTATGCGCTTGTTATCACAATACCCTTTACCATTGTCATCACAAAACTCCAAGAACCTTGGGATCACATTGCTTCATGCCCTAGTCATCACAGTGCTCCATGCTCCTTGAAATCAAAATGATCCATGACCTCTGTCATCGCAATGCTCCAAACACTTGTGATCACAATGTTAAATAACACTTGTCATCACAACGCTCCATGATGCCTGTCATCAAAATATTCCATGCCCTTGTCATCACACTGATCCATGCCCTTGTCATCACAATGTTCCAAGACGCCTGTAATCAGAATGCTCCATAACGCTTTTCATCAGTATGCTCCATGAAACCTGTCATCAAAAGGCTCCATGTTTTTCTCATCACAATGCTCCAGGACCTTGTCATCACAATGCTTCACGACATTGTCATGAAAATTCTCATTGGCCCTTGTCATCATAATGATCCAAGCCCAAGTCATCACAATGCTCCATTTTATTTGTCATCACAATCCTCCATTACATTTGGCATCACACTGCTCCATGCCATTGTCATCGCAATGGACCATGACATATGTCATCACAATGCTCCCTGACACCTGTCTTCACAATACTCCATGCCCTTGTCATCATAATGCTCCATGCCCTTGTCATCACAATGCACCATGTCCACTGTCATCACAATAATCTATGAAACTTGTCAGACCAATGCTCCATGCCCCTGTCATCACAATTCAACATGCCCTTGTCATCACAATGCTCCATGAACCCTGTCATCACAAAGCTCCGTGACTCCAGTCATCACAATGCTTCATAACGTTTGTCATCAGAACAGTCAATGCCCGCGTCATCACAAGGCTCTGTGACCTTTGTAACCACAATGCTCCATGAACTTTTCATCACAGTGCTCCGTGACCCTTGTCATCACAATGCTCCATTTCTTTGTCAGAACAATGCTCCATGACCCTTGTCATCACAAAGTGCCATGCGTTTTTCATCACAATGATCCACAACATTGTCATCGCTATGCTCCATAAACATTGTGATCACAATGCTCCATGCACTTCTCATCCAAATGCTCTCTCACATGAGGTATCACAATGTTCCATCACTGGTCATCACAATCCTCCCTCACCCCTGTTATCACAATGATCCATGACCCCAGTCATAACAATGCTACATCCCCATAACAGCACAATGTTCCATGACCCATGATATCACAATGTTCCATAACCCCTGTCATCAAAATGCTCCATGATCCTTTTCATCCCAATGCTCCATGACCCCTGGCAACACAATGTTCTATACCACCAGTCCTTAAAATTTCCATTACACTTTTCATCAAATTGCTGCATGACCCTGTCATCAAAATGCTCCCTGCCCTTCTCATCAAAATGCACCACACACTTGTCATCAGAATGCTCCATGACCTTTGTCATCACAAAGCTCCATGACCCTCGGCATCACAATGCTCCATGTCATTGTCATCACAATGCTCCATGAACCCTCTCATCACATTGTTCCATGCCCTTGTCATCACAGAGCTCCATGACACTTGTCATCACAATGCTCGATGCCCTTCGCATCACAGTGCTCCATGCCCTTGTCATTACAATCCCCCATGACCCATGTATCACAGCGTACTGTGCCCATGTCATCACAATGCTCCATGCACACTCTCATCACAATAATCCATGAAATATTTCAGACAAATGCTCAATGCCCTTCTCATCACAATGCTCCATTACCTCTGTCATAACAATGCTCCATGACCCCTGCCATCACAATGTTCCACGGCCTTGTCATCACAAGGCTCCATGAACATTGTCATCACAATGCTCCAGGACACTTGTAATCAAAATGCTCCATGCCCTTGTCATCACAAAGCTCCATGACGCATGTCATCAGAAGGTTCCATGGCCTTCTCCTCACAGTGCTCCATGCCCTTGTCATCACAATGATCCAAGACCCCTGTAATCACAATGCTCCATGCCACTTTTAATCAGAATTCTCCATGAGACTTCTCATTACAAGTCTCCATGATCTTCTCATCACAATGCTCCAGGACTTTGTCATCTCCACGCTACATTCCCTTGTCATCACAATGCGCCATGACCCCTGTCATCACAATATTCCATGAAGATTTTCAGCCCAATGCTCCATGACCTTCTCATCACAATGCTCCATGACCAATATCATCACAATGCTCCATGACCACTGTCATCACAACACTCCATAACACCTGACAACACAATGATCCGGGACTCTTGTCATCACAATGCTCCAAGACCCCTGTAATCACAATGCTCCATGACCCCTGTCATCACAATACTCCATGAACATTTTCAGCCCAATCCTCCATGACCCTTTTCATCACAATGATCCATGCCCTTGTAATCCCAATGCTCCATGACCCCTGTATTCACAATACTCCATGACGCTTGTCATCACAGTGCTCCATGACACCTGTCATCACAATGTTCCATGCCTTTGTCAGCAAAAAGCTACATGACCTTGTCATTACAATGCTCTATGCGCTTGTCATCACAATACTCCATTACCATTGTCATCACAATCCTCCATGAACCTTGGGATCACATTGCTTCATGCCCTTGTCATCACAATGGTCCATGCTCCTTGAAATCAAAATGATCCATGACCTCTGTCATCACAATGCTCCAAACCCTTGTGATCACAATGTTCCATAACTCTTGTCATCACAACGCTTCATGATGCCTGTCATCACAATAATCCATGCCCTTATCATCACAATGCTCCATGACCTTTGTCATCACAATTCTCAATACACTTGTCATCACAATGCTCCCTGACACTTGTCGTCTGAATTCTCCTTGAACCCTGTCACAAAAAGGCTCCATGACTTTTTCATCACAAAGCCCCATGCCATTTTCATCACAATGCTCCATGCCATTGTCATCAAAATACTCCACAATCTTGTCATCAGAATGCTTCATTATCCTTCTCATCACAATTCTCCATGCACTTGTCAGCACAATGCTCCCTGACCCTTGTCATCACAATGCTCCAAGCCATTGTCATCACAATGCTCCATTACCTTTGTCATCTGAATCCTCCATGACACTTGGCATCACAATGCTCCATGCCATTGTCATCACAATGGGCCATTACATATGTCATCACAATGCTCCCTGACACCTCTCTTCACAATACTGCATGACCTGGTCATCACAATGCTCCATGCACTTGTCATCACAAGGCACCATTCCCACTGTCATCACAATAATCCATGAAACATATTAGACCAATGCTCCATGCCCTTGTCATCACAATGCTCCATGACGACTGTCATCAGAATACTCCATGCCCTTGTCATCACAGTGCTCCATGCCCTTTTTATCACAATGTTCCAAGACCCCTGTAATCAGAATGCTCCATGCCCTTTTTCATCAGTATGCTCCTTGAGATTTGTCATCACAAGCCTCCATGGTTTTCTCATCACAATGCTCCAGGACCTTGTCATCACAATGCTTCACGACATTGTCATGAAAATTCCCAATGGCCCTTGTCATCATAATGCTCCAAGCACTAGTCATCACAATGGTCCATTATATTTGTCATCACAATCCTCCATTACATTTGGCATCACAATGCTCCATGCCATTGTCATCGCAATTGACCATGACATATGTCATCACAATACTCCCTGACAACTGTCTTCACAATACTCCATGCACTTGTCATCACAATGGTCCATGCCCTTGTCATCACAATGCACCATGTCCACTGTCATCACAATAATCTATGAAACTTCTCAGACCAATATTCCATGCCCCTGTCAGCACAATGCTCCATGCCCTTGTCATCACAATGCTCCATGACACCTGTCATCACAATGCTCCGTGACTCCAGTCATCACAATGCTTCATAACGTTTGTCATCACAATTGTCCATGCCCGCATCATCACAAGGCTCTGTGACCTTTGTAACCACAATGCTCCATGAACTTTTCATCACAATGCTCCGTGACCCTTGTCATCACAATGCTCCATGTCTTTGTCAGAACAATGCTCCATGACCCTTGTCATCACAATATGCCATGTGCTTTTCATCACAAAGATCCACAACCTTGTCATCGCTATGCTCCATAAACGTTGTAATCACAATTCTCCATGCACTTTTCATCCAAATGCTCTCTCACATGAGATATCACAATGTTCCATCACTAGTCATCACAATCTTCCATCACCCCTCTTATCACAATATTCCATGACCCGTGTCATCACAATGCTATATCCCCTTATCAGCACAATGTTCCATGACCCATGACATCACAATGTTCCATAACCACTGTCATCAAAATGCTCCATCACCCTTTTAATCGCAAAGCTCCATGACCCCTGGCATCACAATGTTCTATAACCCTTGTCATCAAAATGTTCCATTACACTTTTCATCAAATTGCTGCATGAACCTGTCATCAAAATGCTCCCTGCCCTTCTCATCACAATGCACCACATGCTTGACATCAAAATGCTCCATGACATTCTCATCACAATACGCCATGACCCTTGGCATCACAATGCTCAATGTCATTGTCATCACAATGCTCCATGAACCCTCTCATCACATTGCTCCATGCCCTTGTCATCACAAAGCACCATGACACTTGTCATCACAATGCTCGATGCCCTTCTCATCACAATGCTCCATGCCATTTTCATTACAATCCCACATAACCCATGTATCACAGTGTACCGTGCCCTTGTCATCACAATGTTCCATGCCCACTCTCATCACAATAATCCATGAAACATTTCAGACCAATGCTCAATGCCATTCTCATCAATATTCTCCATTACCTCTATCATAACAATGCTCCCTGACAACTGCCATCACAATGTTCCACGGCCTTGTCATCACAAGGATCCAAGACCCATGTAATCACAATGCTCCATGACGCATGTCATCAGAATGTTCCATGGCCTTCTCCTCACAGTGCTCCATGCCCTTGTCATCACAATGCTCCAAGACCCCTGTAATCACAATGCTCCATGTCCGTTTTCATCAGAATGCTCCATGAGATTTATCATTACAAGTCTCCATGGTCTCCTCATCACAATGATCCAGGACCTTGTCATCACCACGCTCCATTCCCTTGTCATCACAATGCTCCATGACACCTGTCATCACAATACTCGATGAACATTTTCAGCCCAATGCTCCATGACCTTCTCATCACAATGCTCCATTACCAATATCATCACAATGCTCCATGACAACTGTCATCACAACACTCCATGACACCTGACAACACAATGATCCGGGACTCTTGTCATCACAATGCTCCATGACCCCTGTCATCACAATGCTCCATGAACATTTTCAGCCCAAATCTCCATGACCCTTGTCATCAAAATGATCCATGCCCTTGTCATCCCAGTGCTCCATGACCCATTTATTCACAATGCTCCATGACGCTTGTCATCACAGTGATCCATGACACCTGTCATGATAATGCTCCATGCGTTTGTCAGCAAAATGCTACATGACCTTGTCATTACAATGCTCTATGCGCTTGTCATCACAATACTCCATTACCATTGTCATCACAATCCTCCATGAACCTTGGGATCACATTGCTTCATGCCTTTGTCATCACAATGCTCCATGCTCCTTGAAATCAAAATGATCCATGACCTCTGTCATCACAATGCTCCAAACACTTGTGATCACAATGTTCCATAACACTTGTCATCACAACGCTCAATGATGCCTGTCCTCACAATACTCCATGCCCTTTTCATCACAATGCTCCATGACCTTTGTCATCACAATGCTCAATACACTTGTCATCACAATGCTCCCTGACACTTGTCATCAAAATGCTCCTTGAACCCTGTCACGAAAAGGCTCCATGCCTTTTCCATCACAATGCCCCATGCCGTTTTCATAACAATGCTCCATGCCATAGTCATCAAAATACTCCAGAAGTTTGTCATCAGAATGCTCCATGACGCTTGTCATCACAATTCTCCATGCACTTGTCAGCACAATGCTCCCTGACCCTTGTCATCACAATGCTCCAAGCCATTGTCATAACAATGCTCCATTACTTTGGCATCAGAATTCTCCATGACATTTGCTATCACAATTCTCCATGCCATTGTCATCACAATGGTCCATTACATATGTCATCACAATGCTCCCTGAAAACTCTCTTCACAATACTGCATGACCTGGTCATCACAATGCTCCATGTCCTTGTCATCACAAGGCGCTATTCCCACTGTCATCACAATAATCCATGAAACTTATTAGACCAACGCTCCATGCCCTTGTCATCACAATGCTCCATAACCTTGTTATCACAATGCTCCATGACCCTTGTCATCACAATGCTCTGTGACTCCAGTCATCACAATGATTCATGACCTTTGTCATCACAATGGTCAATGCCCTCGTCATCAACAGTCTCTGTGACCTTTTTAACCACAATCCTCAATGAACTTTTCATCACAGTGCTCTTTGACCCATGTCATCACAATGCTCTACGCCTTTCTCAGCACAATGCTCCAACCCTTGTCATCACAATGCTCCGTGACTCCAGTCATCACAATGCTTCATAACATTTGTCATCACAGAGGTCCATGTCTGCATCATCACAAGGTTCTGTGACCTTTTTAACCACAATGCTCCATGAACTTTTCATCTCAATGCTCCGTGACTCTTGTCATCACTGTGCTCCATGCCTTTGTCAGAAAAATGCTCCATGACCCTTGTCATCACAATGTGCCACACGCTTTTTATCCCAACGTTCCACATATTGTCATCGCAATGATCCATAAAACTTGTATTCACAATGCTCCATGCCCTTCTCATCACAATGATCCATTACCGCTGTCATAACAATGCTCCATGACCCCTGTCATCTCAATGTTCCACGGCCTTGTCATCACAAGGCTCCATGACACTTGTCATCACAATGCTCCAAGACCCCTGTTATCAAAATGCTCCATGCCCTTGTCATCACAAAGCTCCATGACACATGTCATCAGAATGTTCGATGTCCTTCTCATCAAAATGCTCCATGCCCTTGTCATCACAATGCTCCAAGACCCCTGTAATCACAATGCTCCATGCCCCTTTTCATCTCAATGCTCCATGAACCCTGTCATCACAATGTATCACGCCCATCATCATAATGATTCCGGCTATTGTCAGCACAATAAATCAAAATTCTCCATGACCTCTGTCATCACAATGCTCCATGACCCCTGTCATGAAAATACTCCATGAACATTCTCAGCCCAATACTCCATGACCCTTTTCATCAAAATTATCCATGACCCCTGTATTCAAAATGCTCCGTGACACTTGTCATCACACTGCTCCATGACACATGTCATCACACTGCTCCATGCATTTGTCAGCAAAATTCTCCATGACGTTGTCATTACAATGCTCTATGCGCTTGTCATCACAATGCTCCAAGATCCCTGTTATCACAATGCTCCATGCCCTTTTTCATCTCTATGTACCATGAACCCTGTCATCACAGTGCACCATGCCCATCATCACAATGTTTCAGGCTATTGTTACCACAATGAAATCAATATTCTCCATGACCTCTGTCATCATAATGCTCCAAACCCTTGTGATCACAATGTCCCATAACATTTATCATCACAACACCCCATGACGCTCATCATCACAATTAGTCATGGTCTTCTCATCACAATGCTCCATGATCTTTGTCATCACAATGTTCAATACACTTGTCTTCACAATGCTCCCAGACACTTGTCTTCTGTATGCTCCTTGAACCCAGTGATGACAAGGCTCCAGGCCTTTTTCTTCACAATGATCCATGCCATTTTCATTTCAATGCTCCAAGACCCTTGTAATCGCAATGCTCCATGCCCTTGTCATCACAAAGCTCCATGACGCATGTCACCAGAATGCTCCATGGCCTTCTCCTCACAATGCTCCATGTCATTGTCATCACAATGCTCCTTGTACTCTCTCATCACATTGCTCCATGCCCTTGTCATTACAATTGTCCATGACCCATGTATCACAGTGTTCCGTGCCGTGGTCATCACAATGCTCCTGCCCACTCTCATCACAATAATGTATGAAATATTTCAAACCAATGTTCAATGTCCTTCTCATCACAATGCTCCATTACCTCTGTCATAACAATGCTCCATGACCCCTGCCATCACAATGTTCCACGGCCTTGTCATCACAAGGCTCCATGACACTTGTCATCTCAATGCTCCAGGACAGTTGTAATCAAAATGCTCCATGCCCTTGTCATAACAAAGCTCCATGACGCATGTCATCAGAATGTTCCATAGACTTCTTATCACAATGCTCCATGCCCTTGTCATCACAATGCTCCAAGACCCCTGTAATCACAATGCTCCATGCCCCTTTTCATCTCAATGCTCCATGAAACCTGTCATCAAAATGCACCATGCCCATCATCATAATGCTTCAGGTTATTGTAATTAAAATGAAATCAAAATTCTCCATAACCTCTGTCATCATAATGCTCAAAACCCTTGTGATCACTATGTTCCATAACACTTATCATCACAACACCCCTTAATGCTCATCATCACAATTATCCATTGTCTTCTCATCACAATGCTCCATGATCTTGGTCATCACAATGCTCAATACACTTGTCATCACAATGCTCCCTGAAACTTGTCGTCAATATGCTCTTGAACACTGTCATGACAAGGCTCCATGCCGTTTTCATAACAATGATCCATGACCTTTTCATCACAATGCTCCAAGACCCATGTAATCACAGTGCTCCATGCCCTTGTCATCACAAAGCTCCATGACGCATGTCATCAGAATGCTCCATGGCCTTCTCCTCACAATGCTCCATGCTCTTGTCATCACAATGTTCCAAGAACCCTGTAATCACAATGCTCCATGCCCCTTTTCATCAGAATACTCCATGAGACTTGTCATCACAAGTCTCCATGGTCATCTCATCACAATGCTCCATTTCCTTGTCATCAGCATGCTCCATGACCCGTGTCAACACAATACTCCATGAACATTTTCAGCCCAATGATCCATGAACATTTTCAGCCCAATGCTACATGACCTTCTCATCACAATGCTCCATGACCAATATCATCACAATGCTCCATAATCACTGTCATCACAACACTCCTTGACACCTGACAACACAATGATCCGGGACTCTTGTCATCACAATGCACCATGACCCCTGTCATCACAAAACTCCATGAACATTTTCAGCCCAATGCTCCATGACCCTTGTCATCACAATGATCCATGCCCTTGTCAGCCCAATGCTCCATGACCCCTGTATTCACAATGTACCATGACGCTTTTCATCACAGTGCTCCATGACACCTGTCATCACAATGCTCCATGCCTTTGTCAGCAAAATGCTACATGAACTTGTCATTACAATGCTCTATGCGCTTGTCATCACAATACTCCATTTCCATTGTCATCACAATCCTCCATGAAACTTGGGATCACATTGCTTCATGCCCTTGTCATCACAATGCTCCATGCTCCTTGAAATCAAAATGATCTATGACCTCGGTCATCACAATGCTCCAAACCCTTGTGAACACAATGTTCCATAGCACTTGTCATCACAACGCACCATGATGCTTGTCATCACAATACTCCAAGCCTTTTTCATCACAATGCTCCATGACCTTTGTCATCATAATTCTCAACACACTTTTCATCACATTGCTCCCTGACACTTGTCGTCAGAATGCTCCTTGAACCCTGTCACGAAAAGGCTCCATGCATTTCTCATCACAATGCCCAATGCCATTTTCATCACAATGCTACATGCCATTGTCATCAAAATACTCCAGAAGCTTGCCATCAGAATGCTCCATGACGCTTGTCATCACATTTCTCCATGCACTTGTCAGCACAATGCTCCCTGACCCTTGTCATTACAATGCTCCAAGCCATTGTCATCATAATGCTCCATTACCTTTGTCATCAGATTCCTCCATTACACTTGGCATCACAATGCTCCTTGCCATTGTCATCACAATGGGCCATTACATATGTCATCACAAAGCTCCCTGACACCTGTCTTCACAATACTGCATCACCTGGTCATCAGAATGCTACATGCCCTTGTCATCACAATGCTCCATGACCCCTGTCATCACAATGCTCCGTGACTCCAGTCATCACAATGCTTCATGAACTTTGTCATCACAATGGTCCATGCCCTCATCATCAACAGTCTCTGTGACCTTTTTAACCACAATGCTCTATGAACTTTTCATCACAGTGCTCTTTGACCCTTGTCATCACAATACTATATGCCTTTCTCAGCACAATGCTGCATGACCGTTGTCATTACAATGCTCCATGCGCTTGTCAGCACAATGCTCCTTGACACATGTCATCACAAATTGCCATGCGCTTGTCATCACAGTGCTCCACAATCTTGTCATCACAATGCTCCATAAACCTTGTCATCACAATGCTACATGCACTTATCATCACAATGTTCGATGACCCCTGACATCACAATGTTCCATAACCCCTGTCACCAAAATGCTCCATGACCCTTTTCATCAAAATGTTCCATGTCCCCTGACAACACAATGCTCCATGACCCCTGTCATCACAATGCTCCATGCTCCTTGAAATCACAATGATCCATGACCTCTGTCTTCACAATGTTCCAAACCCATGTGATCACAATATTCCATAACCCTTGTCATCACAACGCTCCATAATGCGTGTCATCACAATACTCTATGCCCTTGTCGTCACAATGCTCCATGATATTTGTCATCACAATTCTCAATACACTTGTCATCACAATGCTCTCTGACACTTGTCGTCAGAATGCTCCTTGAACCCTGTCATGAAAAGGCTCCATGCATTTTTCATCACAATGCTCCATGCCCTTTTCATCACAATGCTCCATGCCATTGTCATCACAATACTCCACAAGCTTGTCATCTGAATGCTACATGACACTTGTCATCACAATGCTCCATGAACACTGTCATCACAATGCTCCATACCGCGTGTCATTACAGTGCTCCATGACGCTCGTCATCCACAATTATCCATGGTCTTTCATCACAATGCTCCACACCCTTGTCATCAAAATTCTCCATGACACTTGTCATCACAATTCTCCATGGCCAATGTCATCACAAGTATCCATACCCCTTGTCATTATAGCGCTCCATGACGCTCATCCTCAAAATTATCCATGGTCTTCTCATCACAATGCTCCACGGTCTTGCCATCACAATGCTCCATGTCCTGGTCGTCACAATGCTCCATGTTCCCTGTCATCACAATTCTCCACGTTCTTGGCAACACTATGTTCCATGACGCTTCCCATCACAGTGTTAAATGCTTTGTCATCACAATACTCCACAAGCTTGTCATCACAATACTCCATGACCCTTGTCATCACAATGATCCATGACCCCTGTCATCACAATGCTCCATGATACGTATCATCACAATGCTCCATGCCCCTTGTCATTACAGTGCTCCATGATGCTCGTCACCAGAATTATCCATGGTCTTCTCATCACAGTGCTCCACGGTCTTGCCATCACAATGCTCCATGCCCTGGTCATCACAATTCTCCACGTCCTTGTCATCACAATGCTCCATGACAGTTCTCATCACAATGTTACATGCTCTTGTCATCACAATTCTCCATGCACTTGTCATCGCAATGCCCCATGACCCCTGTCATAGCAAGCCCCATGCCTTTGTCATCACAATGCTTCACGACATTTTCATCAAAATTCTCAATGGCCGTTGTCATCACAATGCTCCATGCCCTTGTCATCACAATGCTCCATGACCCTTGTCATCACAATGTTCCAAGCCTTTGTCATCACAGTGCTCCATTACCTTTGTCATCACAATCCTCCATAACACTTGGCATCACAATGATCCATGCCATTGTCATCACAATGGTACATGAAATATGCCATCACAATGCTCCCTGACACCTGTCTTCACCATACTCCATGACGTTGTCATCAAAATGCTCCATGCCCTTGTCATCACAATGTGCCATGCCCACTGTCAACACAATTATCCATGAAACTTTTCAGACCAATGCTCCATGCCCCTGTCATCACAATGCTACATGACCCCCGTCATCACAATGCTCTCTGTGTCCCGTCATCACAAGGCTTCATGACCTGTGTCATCACAATGGTCAATGCCCTCATCATCACAATGCTCTGTGAAATTTGTCACCACAATGCTCCATGACATGTTCATCACAGTGCAGATACGTCCATGAGTGCAAGTGCCCTATGCTCTGTAGCTCATCTTTTAGATGTTTTAGCAAACATAATACACTTCGCCATAGTGGCTGTTGGCAAATTACAATTCCACTATCAGCCTCACAGGGCTCCCTTTTCTCCTCGCCCTGTCCTGCATTTCTCTTGTTTACACTTTATGTGGATGGCCCTTCTGACTGATGTGAATTGATACATTTTGTGGTATTGATTTCCAGTGCCCACCTGTTTGGTTGGATAAAAAGTGTGTATGGCCTTTACTTGAATATATTCGGAAAAAATTGCATACACCCTTTTGGGCCAACTGCATCATTGGCGATGTTCAGCCCCTTTTCTTGTGTTTTAATGGGGAGTCTTTTCTACCTCTTCAAATCTGTTTCCTGCCACTCTCCCTTGCTTACAAGTCCTTTTGTGTGACTTACCTCAAGACATTTTTAGACGATAGATATTTTCAACTCTGCAGTTTCATGAATTTTAGTGCCCCTGAGTTCCATTTTTCAACTTGTGTTTTTGGAAACTGGACACAAAACAGCGGGATTTCCTCTAGACCTATTCTGTTTCCGTGGGCAATTCTAGCCTTTGATGAATTTGTCTTCCTGATTGGAAATTAGAGTGGCATGTGCCTGTCCGAAAAACTAAGACTTGTCTCTAAATTTTTCTCATCCTTCCGCTTCATCGTCTGGACAAATTCCAAACTGTGTGCAACAGGATGTTGACGGTGCTGATATCCCCAAGTGAGGAGATTGTTAGGAAAGATGCTGGAAGGGTGAACCCGAGCACCAGGCGATGAGGAGATAAGGTGCCTTTTCCAAACTCTTTCCGAACAAATGGTGTACCATCCTCTAGGTGTGACAGACATGTTTTAGCTGTAGGAAGGGTCCAGTGCATGGAAGGATAACACCAGGGATTTTTCCAAATCAGTGCCTCCCCGTACCCCAAACTGGGGAATTTTTAAGATACGGCTACACGTATGTCCATTAAGTGCCTTGGGAAATAGGCAGAGCCCAAACGTTAGATGATTGACATCTTCAGGGTCAGAAGCGTTCACCATCTGCCTTGCTTAGGTTACATTTTATCTGTCTTTGATAGACGATGTCAATAAAAATATCTATTCTTTTTCAGATTATTTCCCCTTATAGGTTATTGCAAAATATTCAGTGTAGTTCCCTGTGCTATACAGTAGTTCCTTGTTGATGATCTATTTTATACATAGCAGTGTGTATGTGTTAATCCCACACTGTTAATTTATCCCTTCTCCTACCTTTCCCCTTTGGTAATAATAAATTATAAGATTTTATACTTCTCAGAAATGGGGGAGCTGAAAGAGAGGTATCATTTTCAATGGAAAAGCATTCAAAACAAGATTGAAGCTTCAGCCATGAGTATTCGATGTACATCCATGGAAATAAATCACTTCATTTCTCTAATGTTGACCTGACAAATAAGACAGACGTCTTCACTGAACTTGCTTATAGTAAAGTGATGGAAATATCAAAGGTAAGTCTTAGAAACATCTTATTTTACCCGAGCATTATACACTGCTCTATGTTAACTACAGTTTGGTTCACACATCTGTTCATTGAAGTTACAAGGTTCTCAATTTCTGTTACTGATCCTCCAGAGTGGACCCCAACAGAAGTCCCCGTGACCAGTGTCATTGGAGCCAACAGATCAAGACTGAGTTTGGTTCAGAAACAAAGGAAACATTATTTTGAAAAGAGAATGGAGAGGTGAGAGCGTGCACTCCCCCACGGGCTGTGGGCTGGGATGCTGTGTAGGGATCCCAGGAGCGTCAGTGGGAGGGAGGGGATGGAGCTCTCGAGGGCTGGGTTGGCTGAAGCTCAGGCTCTATGCCGTGGAGTCTGCATGGGACCCCGCTAGCTGAGGTGTGGACCCAGCCATTCTGCACTACGAAATCGGGTCTGAAGTGCCGGGTGTGGGACCTCTACATGCGGAACCCTAGGAGCACGTGAAATTAGACAAAGCACAAAGGAAAAACAGGTTAGACTTTATTTTATTGCCCAGATTCTCTTTTTATCTCCCAGGAATTTTTAATGAACGTTGCCAGAGACGAACACCTCCTCTGCTTTTTGTTTTGTTCCTCATTCTTCGGGTGTTGAGGGTGCAGACCCCTCTTTTGTAACTGCTTCATGCTGTGGTGGGAGCCCTGATACTTGGGAGGAGGGGCAAAACGTCTCCCCACCAGCCTCCAGGTGAGGTTGATTGTCCCAAGGCCTCCTGCCTCACTTCTCGTACGCCTGAGCACCAGCATTGGAAGTGTTATAGATTCTAATGACCTTTAAGTGTCCAGGAGAGAGATGTGCAGAGATGCTGAGGTGGCAGGTTTCAACCAACCCCACATTTGTTCGGCGACCTGAGGCTGACTGTTTTTGCCAGCCTAGATGCTCTGACCAGTAGTCTGTGCTTTCTTTAATTAGGTCCCTGAATTAATGTACAAACAGCACCATGTGTCAGAAACCTGCGCGCGCAACTCCCAGACAGTCCAGGGTCAGTGGTGATCCAGGACCATGACGTCCACTGTGTCAACGGCCTTTAGAAGTAGCCAGCAGTCCAGCCGGTCATATTGGCCACCATCACCGCGGTGTCTCTAGGGTTTTCTATGGTGAAAGCGTGATATACGTTTCCCCCGCCAAGCTTATTAGCTCCCCTCTGGGTGCAGTAAGTCCTGCAAGCAGTTGTCTGCTCTTTCGGGGCACAGTCTTGTTGTTTTCTGAGAGAAACTCCAGGTCAAGTGATGGTCACACGAGTCATCTTGGGGGCCCGTTGCCCCCATTTGTCTCTGGAGGTTGGAGTTGGAGGGCCTCGTCACTCGAGGTCAGTGTGTCCACAGAGCGAGCCCTGCAACTTCAGGGCATGATGGGTGGTTAGGATCACGACGTGGGGTCCTTTTCCCTTAGGAGGGAGCTGGCCTTGTGGGCTGCTGATTTCTAGCTTTTAAGATACCCAGTATCCTGGCCTGATGAGACGGTGGGCAAAGCCCTTGGTGACCATAGTTTATCATACCTGAAGGGCATTCTTGTGTTGCTCCATTTCAAGTGGTCCCAGTTTTTGCACTAAGGCTCCAAGGGCAATTAACCTTTGACGGGTTATGTAAAGGTCAAAGGGTTTAGCTAAATTAGCGAGTTCCTTGGCAAAGTCTGAATTGACTGCTCTTTCCATTCTTGAAAGGCTGCTTCTGGATTCTATACAAAAGGATCATCATCTTTTCGTGTCAGTGTTTCATGTAGAGGCCCAGCTATTAGACTGTAGTTAGGGATCCAGATGCAGAAAACCTTGGCCTCCCCAGGAACCCCTAAGCTGTCTTCTAGTTTTAGAAGAGGTAAGGCTGCAAATGGCTTCTTCCCTATCCTGGGATGTGTTTCTCTGAATATCTGTGAGAATGAAGCCCAGTCATGTCACCTGAGCCTGGGATATTTGAGCCTTTTTCTTGGACACCTTCTATCCTTTCTTGGCTAGGTAGTTCAGAGGCGTCTTTAGTAGGCCTGGCGATCAGAATGTCATCTGAATATTGAAGGACGGTTCCCTTTTACAGAGGTAGAACTTTTAGGTCTTTAGAGGACATTTCCCCAATGATGGTGTGGGGATTTTTGCACCATTGGGGCAGGACGGCCCAGCATTATTGGTTTTGTTGCATGTTGTGTCCTGCCACTCACAAGCCAAAAATTCTTGTGACTCTGAGATGAATGGAATACAGAAGAAGGCATCATTGAAGTGTAATACAGAATGCCATGGCCTGGTGGATGGTAGAATTTCCAGCAGGGTGTATGAAATAGGAGCTACTGGATATATAACCTCGGTGGCTTCACTGACTGACCTGATATCCTTTACCAGGTCTCCAGCAGCCCATGGGGCTCTCGTGGTCAGGCCAATCCCAGGATATGGAGCTCATCTGGGCTGCACCCCCCACCCCACAGCCCACGGGGCTCTCGTGTTCAAGTCCCTCCCAGGGTATGGAACTCACCTGTGCATCTACCCAGCAGCCCATGGGACTCTCATAGTCAGGCCCTTCCCAGGATACGGAACTCCCCTGGGCAGGTACCCCAGCAGGGCTGGACACACAGGAACTGTGCACATAGCCCACCTTGCAGAGAACCCCCAGCTCACCTGTCACTCACAGCTGACACAGAACACCTCAGAGCAGGAATTGAACTAAGAAACAGCAGCTCTGACAGGTCTGTGACCCTGGCTATCACTCTGTGCAGCCTCTCTCTGCCTGGTCTTCCAGACACTTCCACTGCAGCCAGGGCACCAGGCCTCTGTCTCCACCCACCATCACTCCTCTCCCTGACTCCTGGGTTCCTCTCATTAGGATAGGGTCTTCTTGAAGTTGTTTTCCACTCATGGACCAGATAAAATGATAAGAAAACAAGCCGCAGCTGCAGACCCTTGTCTAGCCTGACTCTCAAGAGCCCACACCTCTTCCTTGGGCCTGGCCCGTTTAACAAGTTTCATTTTCTGCAACTGTGAGTCCCTGAGGGGTGAGGATTGTCTGATTTGGGGAGCCTGACACTGCCTGCCAGCCCTCCCAAGGTGTGCCTGTGTTGAGGTCAATATAAACACCTCTCCAGTCAGCAAGAGCCCCTGTAGCTGTGCCTGACGCCATATTCTCTGCCCCGTCAGCAGTGTCGGCGCTGGGATGGTGGTACGGAGGGAGAGGCTGTGGCTTTGTGGTTGGCCCAGTGTGAGTGGGTCTCTGCTGGACTTTCTGCAGGAGTTGCCAGGCTGCCACCTGCTAAAGAAGAGGATGTGTCATCCATACCTGCCACTGGAATTTCTCCCCAGGCAGAGGTGAGGAAGTAAAAAAGCAGTGGGGGCCGTGGCAGGAGGGGTATCTCAGGCAGGGAAATGGAAAGATTCCAGAAGAGCATCTGGGGCCAGGACCATCCTGGCTGGCCTGCAGGCACCAAGTCGGCCTGCGTGCTGTCGCTGGTGTGGCTCCACAGCCCTTCCTCTAGGCTTGCAAGTGCTTGTACATATTCAGGTGTTTTACCTGGAAAGGGTGGGAAGAGTTCAGCTGCAGCAGGACTGGGGCTCAGCTCACATTTACTCACAGACGCCTCGACACAGTCCCCCAGCTTTGCAATGAGGATGCTCATTGTGGGGGGGAGTGCTGCTGAGTGCATGGGAGACGATTTCCCACCTCTGACCAACTTAAGAATTTTTTACCACTGGAGCAAGTGCCCTGATACGATTTTCCTCTGTATAACTGGTGGGTACTGTTTTTTTTTTTCTTTTTTCATTTTTTTCTTTTTGGTTCAAGGTAGATTTTATTTATTCCTCTTTTTTTTTTAATTTGGAGATATAAACATGGAAATAATGCATTAATATAAAGACATCTATGTGAAGGGAAAAACATTTTTTCTGTTTTATTTTATTAAATGTTATTTATTTATTTTTAATTTTTTAAAATTTATTTATTTCTTTTATACAGCAGGTTCTTATTGGATATCTATTTTATACATATAAGTGTGCACATGTGAATCCTAGTCTCCCAATTCATCCCACCACCACCCTCATATGGTGTTCCCCCCTTGGTGTCCATATGTTTGTTCTCTACATCTGTGTCTCTATCTCTGCCCTGCAAACTGGTTCATCTGTACCATTTTTCTAGGTTCCACATATATGCATTAATATAAAATATTTGTTTTTCTCTTTCTGACTTACTTCACTCTGTATGACAGTCTCTAGATCCATCAAGGTCTCTACAAATGACCCAATTTCATTCCTATGTATGGCTGAGTAATATTCCATTGTATATATGTGCCAGATCTTCTTTATCCATTCATCTGTCGATGGACACTTAGGTTGCTTCCATGTACTGGCTATTGCAAATAGAGCTGCAATGAACATTTTTGTACATAACTCTTTTTGAATTATGGTTTTCACAAGGCAAATGTCCAGTAGTTGGATTGTTGTGTCGTATGGTACTTCCATTGTTAGTTATTTAAAGGAACCTCCGTACTGTTCTCGCTAGTGCCCATATCAATTTACATTACCACCCACAGTGCAAGTGTGTTCCCTTTTCTCCAATAAAGGCCTCTCCAGCATTTATTGTTTTGTAGATTTTTTTGATGATTGCCACTCTGACTGCTGTGAGGTGATACCTCACGGTAGTTTTGATTTGCATTTCTCTAATGATTAGTGATGTTCAGCATCCTTTCATGTGTTTCTTGGTAATCTGTATATCTTCTTTGGAGAAATGTCTATTTAGGTCTTCTGCCCGTTTTTGGATTGGGTTGTTTGTTTTTGTGATATTGAGCTACATGCGGTGCTTGTAAAGTTAGGAGATTAATCCTTTGTCAATTGCTTCATTTGAAAATATTTTCTCTCATTCTGAGGGTTGTTTTTGCATCTTATTTATGTTTTCTTGTACTGTGTAAAAGCTTTTAAGTTTCATTAGGTCCCATTTGTTGATTTCTGTTTTTATTTCCATTTCTCTAGGAGGTGGGTCCAAAAGGATTTTGCTGTGATTTATGTCATAGAGTGTTCTGCCTATGGTTTCCTCTAAGTGTTTTATAGTATCTGGTCTTATATTTAGATCTCTAATCAATTTAGAGTTTATTTTTGTGTATGGTGTTATGGAGTGTTATAATTTCATTCTTTTATGTGTAGGGGTCCAGTTTTCCCAGCACCAATTACTGAAGAGACTGTCTTTTCTCCATTGTATATCCTTAGCTCCTTTGTCATAGATGAGATAGCCATAGGTATGTAGGTTTATCTCTGGTCTTTCTGTCCTGTTCCATTGATCTGTGTTTATGCCAATCTACATACACTTGATTCCATTATGCAGACATATAAATACATAGGTTTCAAGGTTATTAACAGTCAGATATATTCCTCAAAAGTGAATAGGGTGTTTTGTGTCCAGTTCATTGAGAAAGGAGTAGGTCTTGTCTATTACATATTTGGTATATGGAATGGGATCTGTGCTAATTTCAAACTCTGCTTTTACACATCACCCCACGTCACCTTTCCCCTTAAGGAGGCATAAGTGTGTTTTCTAAATGTGTAACTCTGTTCTCTTTTGAAATTCAGTTCATGTGTAGCCATGTTTACATTCCCTCTATAAGTGATATATAACAATAAGTTTCTTTTACTTTGTGGCTCATTTCACTTAGCATCATCATACCTAAAGCCACTCATTAAGCTGCTATTGGCCTTATGACATTGATTTTATGTCTTGGTGACATTCCATTGTATATAAGTACCACAACATCTATATCTATTTTTTTTTCCTTTCCTGGGATATTTAAAGTGTACCGAAGTCGAGGTTCTTGTAAACAGAGCAGTCCTAAAATTTGGGCTGGCTGTGTGTTGTGGATATTTAGTTTTCCCAAAATACACGCCCATGCGTGGAAGTGTGCTATGCTCTGTAGCTCTGTTTTAGAAAACAACATACAGTTCTCCAGAGAGGCTGTTGGCAATTTACATCCTGTCCATCAGCGTAACCAGGCTCCCTTTTCTCCATGGCCTGTCCTGCGTTTGTGGTTTTTACACTATTTGTGGATGGCCCTTTTGACTGGAGGTAAGGGACACTTCTCTGTAGTGTGGATTTGCAATGCCTGATGGCTTGCTTGGCCAAAAAGGGCATATGCATTTTTTCCCGAATATATTCAAGAAAATACACATAATCCCTTTTCAGCCAAGGGCAACATTGTCGAAATTCTGTCACTTTTCATGTGCTTTAAAGATGACTCCAATCTACCTCTTGAAATCTGTTTCCTTCAATTCTGCCTTGCATTCAAATCCTCTTCACTGCCTTTCCTCAATATATTTCTGGATGATAGTTGTCCTTTATAACTCTGCAAGTTTGTGAATTGCTGTGCCCCTGATTTCCATTTTTCAACTCGCCTATTTGTGAGCTGGCTGCAATACCGCAGGATGGCTTTAGGCCCTAGTCTGGTTCCGGGGCTTCAGGCTGAGCCTTTGGTTAATTCTTCTTCCTGGTGGGAAACTAGAGTGATATGTGCCCATCCAAACACCTACAGCTAATCTCTCATTTATTCCCCCTCTTCCTGTTCATCCTCTGCACAATTTGCAAACTGTGCATAACAGGAGGGTAAAGGCGCTGACACTCCAAGTGGGGAGATTTTGTGTAATGCAGATGGAATGGCGAAGCCGAGCACGACAAAAGGAAAAATGAGGTACCTTTTAGAAAACTTTCCCAATTACACAGTGTACCATCCACTGGGTTTCCCTTGCATGTTTTAACTGTAGGAAGATTCCCTTAAACCTGGAGAGTTGGGACCACTAGAATGGGTAGCACACAGTATTGCTCTAAGTGGTGTTCTTTTGCTCACACAACCTCAGCAATCTTGTCAGCCCCAAGTGTCCAGTCTTATGTCTCATCCAGCTGTGGGTGTAAAGGTGGTCAATCCAGGTTGCATCACAGGCCCTGAACGAAATTTTTAAGACTTTCTCACTGTTTTGCTGTTTTTGCATTTTGCTTTTGAAATTTATTTTTATAAGTGGGTTTAACTGAATTTCAGTGCTGTGTTCATGCCGTTATACACACACATGATTCCTTTATGGAGACATGAGAATACATATGTTTTAAAATACTGAGAGTCAGACATATTCCTTGCAATGAATAGGGGGTGTTGAGTCCAGTTCATTGTGGCAGGAGTAGGTGTTGTCTATTACATACTTGGTTTATGTAACGGTATCTGTGCTAATTAAAACTGTGATTTTATGCATCACCCCACCTCGCCTTTCCCCTTAAGCAGGCAGAAGCCTGTTTTCTAAATGTGTGACACCATTGTGTTTTTAAATCAGTTCATGTGTAGTCATGTGTACATTCCTGCTATGAGTGATATCTTATGATAAGAATTGTTACTCTGTTCTCTTTCCTAACTCAGTTCATTTGAGGCCATGTTTACAGGACCTTCATAAGTGATATCTTATGATAAGTTTCTTTTTCTGTGTGACTTATTTCACTTAGAATCATCGTACCTGAATCCACTCATTTTGCTGCTACTGGCCTTATGAAATTGATTTCATGGCTGAGGGATATATCATCGTACGTAAGTACCACAATTTCTTGAACCATTTTTGTCTTTCCTGGGATATTTAAGGTATACCCAAGTTGAGGTTCTTGTAAGCAGTGAAGCCCTAAATTTTGTGTTGGCTCTGTCTTATTGATTTTCAGTTTTCCCTAGGTATATTTCCTAGACTGGAAGTGCCCTTGACTCTGTAGCTCTGTTGTTTAATTGTTTTAGGGAACACAATGCACTCCTCCAGAGAGGCAGTTCGCAATTGAAATCCCGCCGATCAGCATAACAAGGCTCCCTGTTCTCCAGGGCCTGTCTTGCCTTTCTGGTTTTTACACATTTTGTGGATGTCCCTTTTGACCGGTGGGAAGTGATACTTCTTTGTAGTGCAGATTTGCATTGCCCGCTTGCTTGGTTGGCCAAAACGGGTGTATGCGTTTTCTCCTGCATATATTCAGGAGAAAACATATACGCCCTTTTTGGGCAAGTGCATCATTGTCGAAGTTGTGCCCCTCTTCCTGTGCTTTAAAGGCGATTCCAACATACCTCTTGAAATCTGTTTCCTGCTATTCTGCCTCGCTTTCAAGTCCGCCTCGTTGCCTTCCCTCAGCAGATTTTTGGGCGATAGTTGTCCTTTATTACTCTTCCAGTTTCTGAATTGCTGTGCCCCTGAGCTCCATTTTTAAATTCGTTTTTTGTGAGCAGACCGCAAGTCCAAAATTTTGGTTCAGGACCTATACTGGTTCCCGGAGCATGGCTGAGACTTTGGTTAATTCTTCTTCCTGCCGGGCAATTAATGTGACATGTACCCGTCCAAATGCCTAACATCTATTCTCTCATTTGTTCTCCCTCTTCCCATTCATCTTTGCCGAATTGGCAACTGTGCGAACCAGGAGGTTAAAGCGGCTGTCTCTACAAGTTGGCAGATTGATAGTAAAGGAGTTGGAATGTCAAACCGGAGCACCAGGAGAGGGATTATTAGTTGAGTTTTAGAAACCTTTCGTATTCACAGTGTGTCCATTCTCTAGGTTTCCCGTACATGTTATAGCTGTAGTAATATTCCCTTCAACCTGGACAGTTGGGACCCA
Organism: Mesoplodon mirus; assembly: GCF_964341445.2. NCBI lineage: Eukaryota > Metazoa > Chordata > Mammalia > Artiodactyla > Ziphiidae > Mesoplodon > Mesoplodon mirus. The sequence goes on from NW_028295172.1 coordinate 42,101, forward strand.
TGGAATGGGTGCCACATATTATTTCTTTAAAGGGTCTGCATTTGCTCACCCAATCTCACCAATCCTCTCAGTCCCAAGTGTCCAGCCTTATGCCACATCCAACTGTCATTGTAGATAGGGTCATTCCAGGTTTCATCAGAGACCCTGAAAGAATTGCAAAGAATTTCCCTGTTTTATTGTTTTGTTTTTGCAATTCCATTTTATAGTGGGTTTGAGCTTATTCTCACTGCTATGTTTATGCCAGTCTAGACACAATTGTTTCCCTTATGGAGACATATCAATACATAGGTTTTAAGATTCTTATTAGTCAGATATATTCATCTGCGGGGAATATGCGGGGTTGAGACCATTTCACTTAAGAAGGTGTAGGTAATCTCTATTCTGTATTTGGTTTTTAGAATGGTAGCTGTACTAATATCAAACTCTGGTTTTATGCATTACCCACCTCTCCCTCCCCTTTAAGCGGGCATACGATTGTTTTCTAAATGAGAGAATCTCTTACCTTCCTAACTCATCCTGTGTAGCCATGTTTACAGGACCTGCATAAGTGATATCTTAAGATAAGTTTCTTTTTCTGTGTGACTTATTTCACTTAGAATCATCGTACCTGAATCCACTCATTTTGCTGCTACTGGTCTTATGACATTGATTTCATGGCTGAGGGATAATCCATCGTACGTAAGTACCACAATTTTTTGATCCATTTTTATCTTTCCTGGGATATTTAAAGTGTACCAAAGTTGACGTTTTTGTAAGCAGTGCAGCCCTTAATTTTGGGGTGGCTCTGTCTTTTTGATTTTCCGTTTTCCCAAGGTATATTCCCTAGACTGGAAGTGCCCTTGGCTCTGTAGCTCTGTTGTTTACTTCTTTTAGGGAACACAGTGCACTCCTCCAGAGAGGCAGTTGGCAATTTACATCCCGCCCATCAGCATAAAAAGGCTCCCTGTTCTACAGGGCCTGTCTTGCCTTTCTGGTTTTTACACATTTTGAGGATGTCCCTTTTGACCAGTGGGAAGTGATACATCTTTGTAGTGCAGATTTGCATTGCCCGCTTGCTTGTTTGTCCAAAAAGGGTGTATGCATTTTCTCCTGAATATATTCAAGAGAAAATGCATAAGCCCTTTTTGGCCAAGTGCATCATTGTCGAAGTTGTGTCCCATTTCCTGTGCTTTAAAGCTGATTCCAACGTAACTCTTGAAATCTGTTTCCTGCTATTCTGCCTCGTTTCAAGTCTGCCTCGTTGCCTTCCCTCAACAGATTTTTGGACGATAGTAGTCCTTTATTACTCTGCCAGTTTGTGAATTGCTGTGCCCCTGATCTCCTTTTTTCTACTCGTTTTTTGTGAGCGGAACCCAAGTCCAAAATTGTGATTCAGGACCTATACTGGTTCCCGGTGGGTGGCTGAGACTTTGGTTAATTCTTCTTCCTGCTGTGAAATAAGAGTGATTTGAGCCCGTCCAAATGCTTAACAGCTAATATCTCATTGGTTCTCCCTCTTTTCTTTCATCCTTTGCCAAATAGGCAACCTTTGCGGCCCAGGAGGTTAAAGGGGCTGTCTCTCCAAGTTGGCAGATTGATAGTAAAGCAGTTGGAAAGTCAAACCGGAGCACCAGGAGAGGGACTATTTGTTGAGTTGTAGAAACATTTTGTATTCACAGTGTGTCCATTCTCTACGTTTCCCATACTTGTTATATCTATAGTAATATTACCTTCAACCAGGAGGGTTGGGACCGATGGAATGGGTGCCATGCAGTACTGCTTTAAAGGGTCTACATTTGCTCACCCAATCTCACCAATCCTCTCAGTCCCAAGTGTCCAGCCTTATGCCACATCCAGATGTCGTTGTAGATATGGTCATTCCAGAAATCATCAGAGACCCTGAAGGAATTGTAAAGAAATTCCATGTTTTTTAGTTTTGTTTTTGAAATTCCATTTTATAGTGGGTTTGAGCTGATTCTCACTGCCATGTTTATGCCATTCTAGACACACTTGATTCCCTTATGGAGACATGTCAATACATAGGTTTTAGAGTTCTTACTAGTCACATATATACCTCTGTGGGGAATATGGGGTGTTGAGTCCCTTTCACAGAGTAAGGTGTAGGTCTTCTCTATTCCTTATTTGGCTTTTTGAAGAGTACCTGTACTAATATCAAACTCTGGTTTTATGCATCACCCCACCTCCCCTTCCCCCTTAAGCAGGCATAAGAGTGTTTTCTATATTTGAGACTCTGTTCTCTTTCCTAACTCAGTTCATGTGTGGCCATGTTTGCAGGACCTTCATAAGTGATATCTTATGATAAGTTTCTTTTTCTCTGTGACTTATTTCACTTAGAATCATCGTACCTGAATCCACTCATTTTGCTGCTACTGGCCTTATGACATTGATTTCATGGCTGAGGGATATTCCATCGTACGTAAGTACCACAATTTCTTGAACCACTTTTGTCTTTCCTGGTATAATAAATGTGTACCCAAGTTGAGGTTCTTGTAAGCAGTGCAGCCCTAAATTTGAGGGTGGCTCTGTCTTATTGATTTTCAGTATTCCCAAGATATATTCCATAGACAGGAAGTGCCCTTGGCTCTGTAGCTCTGTTGTTTATTTGTTTTAGGGAACAGAATGCACTCCTCCAGAGAGGCAGTTGGCAATTTACATCCCGCCCATCAGCATAACAATGCTTCCTGTTCTCCAAGGCCTGTCTTACCTTTCTGGTTTTTACACATTTTGCGGATATCCATTTTGGCCGGTGGGAACTGATACTTCTTTGTAGTGCAGATTTGCATTGCCCACTTGCTTGATTGGCCAAAAAGGGCGTATGTGTTTTCTCTTGAATATATTCAGGAGAAAATGCATACCCCCTTTTTGGCCAAGTGCATCATTGTCGAAGTTGTGCCCCTCTTCCTGTGCTTTAAAGGTGATTCCAACGTACCTCTTTAAATCTGTTTCCTGCTATTCTGCCTCGCTTTCAAATCCGCCTCGTTGCCTTCCCTCAACAGATATTTGTACGAGAGTTGTCCTTTATTACTCTGCCTGTTTGTGAATTGTTGTGCCCCTGAGCTCCAATTTTCAACTTGTTTTTTGTGAGCTGACCTCAAGTCCAAATTTTGGTTCAGGACCTATACTGGTTCCCGGCTGGTTGCTGAGACTTTGGTTAATTCTTCTTCCTGCCATGAAATTAGAGCGATATGTGCCCGTCCAAATGCCTAACAGCTACTATCTCATTGGTTCTCCCTTTTCCCGTTCATCCTCTGACAATTTGGCATCCTGTGCTAACCAGGAGGTTAAAGGGGCTGTCTCTCCAAGATGGGATATTGAAAGTAAAGCAGTTGGAATGTGAACCCGGAGCTCCAGGAGAGGGACTATTCGTTGAGTTTTAGAAACTTTTCATATTCACTGTGTGTCCATTCTCTAGGGTTCCCATACATGTTATAGCTGTAGTAATATTCCGTTCAACCTGGAGAGTTGGGAATCTTGGAATGGGTGCCACGCATTATTGCTTTAAGGGTCTGCATTTGCTCACCCAAACTCACCAATCCTCTCAGTCCCAAGTGTCCAGCCTTATGCCACATCCAGCTGTCGCTGTAGATAGGGTTATTCCAGGTTTCATCAAAGACCCTGAAGGAATTGTGAAGAATTTCCCTGTTTTTTTGTTTTGTTTTTGAAATTCCTTTTAAGAGGGGATTTGAGATGACTCTCGCTGCCAAGTTTATGCCAGTCTAGGTACACTTGATTCGCTTACGGAGACATATCAATACATAGATTTTAAGATTCATTCTAGTCAGATATCTTCCTCTGCGGGAAATATGGGGTGGTGCATCCCTTTCACTGAGGAAGGTGTAGGTCTTGTCTATTCTGTATTTGGTTTTTGGAACGGTACCTGTACTAATATCAAACTCGGGTTTTATGCATCACCCCACCTCTCTTTCCCCCATAAGCAGGCATAAGTTTATTTTCTAAATGTGAGACTCTGTTCTCTTTCTTAACTCAGTTCATGTGTAGCCAGGTTTACGGGAACCTTCCTAAGTGAAATCTTATTATAAGTTTCTTTTTCTCTGTGACTTATTTCACTTAGAATTTTCGTACCTGAATCCACTCATTTTGTTGCTACTGGCCTCATGACATTGATTTCAAGGCTGAGGGATATTCCATTGTACGTAAGTACCACAATTTCTTGAACCATTTTTGTCTTCCTGGGATATTTAAGGTGTACCCAATTTGAGGTTCCTGTAAACAGTGCAGCCCTAAATTTTGGGGTGGCACTCTCTTATTGATTTTCAGTTTTCCCAAGGTATATTCCCTAGACTGGAAGTGCCCTTGGCTCTGTAGCTCCATTGTTTACTTGTTTTAGAGCACACAATGCACTGCTCCAGAGAGGCAGTTGGCAATTTACATCCCACCCATTAGCATATCAAGGCTCCCAGTTCTCCAGGGACTGTCTTGCCTTTCTGGTTTTCACACATTTTGTGGATGTCCCTATTGAACGTTGGGAAGTGATACTTCGTTGTAGTGCAGATTAACATTGCCCGCTTCATTGCTTGGACAAAAAAGGCGTATGCGTTTTCTCCTGAATATATTCAGGAGAAAACGCATACGCCCTTTTTGGCCACGTGCATCATTGTCGAAGTTGTTCACCTCTTCCTGTGCTTTAAAGGCGATTCTAATGTACCACTTGAAATCTGTTTCCTGCTATTCTGCCTCGCTTTGAAGGCCGCCCCGTTGCCTTCCCTCAGCAGATTTTTTCGACGATAGTTGTCCTTTATTACTTTGCTGGTTTTTGAATTGCTGTGCCCCTGAGCTCCACTTTTCAACTTGTTTTTTGTGAGCTGACCGCAAGTCCAAAATTTTGTTTCAGGACCTATAATGGTTCCCTGCGGGTGGCTGAGACTTTGGTTAATTCTTCTTCCTGCCGGGAAATTAGAGTGACATGTGCCCATCCAAATGCCTAAGAGCTACTCTTTCATTAGTTCTCCCTCTTCCATTTCATCCTCTGCAAAATTGGGAACCTGTGCGAACCAGGAGGTTTAAGGGGCTGTCTCTCCAAGTTGGCAGATTGATAGTAAAGCAGTTGGAAAGTGAAACCTGGAGCACCATTAGAGGGACTATAAGTTGAGTTGTAGAAACGTTTCGTATTCACTGTGTTTCCATTCTCTAGGTTTCCCGTACATGTTATAGCTGTAGTAATATTCCCTTCAACCGGGAGTGTTGGGACACATGGAATGTGTGCCAGGCATTATTGCTTTAAAGCGTCTTCAATTGCTCACCCAATCTCACCAGTCCTCTCAGTCCCAAGTGTCCAGCTTTATGCCACATACAGCTTTCGTTGTAGATAGGGTCATTCCAGGTTTCATCAGAGACCATGAAGGAATTGTAAAGAATTTCCCTTTTTTTGTTTTTCAAATTCCTTTTTATAGTGGGTTTGAGCTGATTCTCGCTGCCATGTTTATGCCAGTCTAGACACACTTGATTCCCTTACAGAGACATATTAATACATAGATTTAAATATTCTTACTTGAAAGTTATATTCCTCTGTGGGAAATATGGGGTTTTGAGTCCCTTTCACTGAGGAAGGTGTAGGTCTTGTCTATTCTGTATTTGGTTTTTGGAACGGTACTTGTACTAATATCAAACTCTGGTTTTATGCATCACCCCACCTCTCCTTCCCCCTTACGCAGTCATAAGATTGTTTTCTAAATGTGAGACTCTGTTTTCTTTCGTAACTCAGTTCATGTGTAGCCATGTTTACTGAACCTTCATAAGTGATATCTTATGATAAGTTTCTTTACTCTGTGACTTATTTCACTTAGAATCATCGTACCTGAATCCACTCATTTTGCTGCTACTGGCCTTATGACATTGATTTCATGGCTGAGGGGTATTCCATCATACGTTAGTACCATAATTTTTTGAACCATTTTTGTCTTTCCTCGGATATTTAAGGTGTACCCAAGTTGAGGTTCTTGTAAGAAGTGCAGCCCTAAATTTTGGGATGGCTCTGTCTTATTGATTTTCAGTTTTCCCAAGGTATATTCCCTAGACTGGAAGTGTCCTTGGCTCTGTAGCTCTGTTTTGTCCTTGTTTTAGGGAACACAATGCACTCCTCCAGAGAGGCAGTTGGCAATTTACATCCCGCCCTTTAGCATAACAAGCCTCCCTGTTCTCCAGATCCTGTCTTGCCTTTCTGGATTTTACACCTTTTACTGATGTCCCTTTTGACTGGTGGGAAGTGATACTTCTTGTAGTGCATATTGGCTTTGCGCGGTTGCTTGGTTCGCCAAAAAGGGCATATGTGTTTCCTCCTGAATATATTCAAGTGAAAACGCATATGCCCTCTATGGCCAATTCCATAATTGTCGAAGTTGTGATGCTTTTCCTGTGTTTAAAGGCCATTCCAATGTACTTCTTGAAATCTGTTTCGTGCAATTCTGCCTTATTTTCAAGTCCTCCTCCTGGCTTTCCCTCAATAGATTTTTGGAAGTGAGTAGTCCTTTATAATTCTGTAAGTTAGTGAATTGCTGTGCCCCTGAGCTCCCTTTTTCAACTTGTGTTTTTGTGAGCTGACCGCAAATCCATAATTTTGCTTCAGGACTTATACTGGTTCTGTGGGGGGGTAGGCTGAGAGTTTGGTTAATTCTTCTTCGTGACGGGAAATTAGAGTGACATGTGGCCGTTCAAATGCCTACAGCTACTCTCTCATTTGTTCTCCCTCTTCCCTTATATCCTCTGAACAATTTGCCAACTGTGCAAACCAGGAGGTTATAGGGGCTAACTCTCCAATTTGGGATATTGATAGTAAAGCAGTTGGAATGTCAAACTGGAACACAATGATAGAAAAAAATAGTAGAGTTTTAGAAACCTTTCACCATCAGTGGGTGTCCATTCTCTAGGTTTCCCAAACATGTTATAACTGTAGTGATATTCCCTTCTACCTGGAGAGTTGGGAACCATGGAATGGGTGGCAGGCATTATTGTTTTAAAGGGTCTGCATTTTCTCACCCAATCTCACCAATCCTCTCAGTCCCAAGTGACCAGCCTTATGCCACATCCAGCTGTTGTTGTATATAGGGTCATTCCAGGATTCATTAGAACCCCTGAAGGTATTGTGTAAGAATTTTACTGTTTTTTTTTTGTTTTGTTTTGAAATTCATTTTTATAGTGGGTTTGAGCTGATTCTCACTGCCGTGTTTGTGTCATTCAAAACAAACTTGGTGCCCTTACGGAGACATATCAAAACATAGGTTTAAAATTCTTACTAGTCAAATATATTTTTCTGCGGGGAATAGGGGTGTTGAGTTCCATTCACTGAGGAAGGAGTAGGGCTTGTCTCTTCTGTATATGATTATGGAATGGTACCTGTGCGAATATCAATCTCTGGTGTTGTGCATCTCCCCACCTCTCCTTTCCACAGAAGCAAGCATAAGAGATTTTTTCTAAATCTGAGACTCTGTTCTCTTTCCTAATTCAGTTCACATTTAGCCATGTTTACATTCCCTTCATAAGTGATATCTTATGTCAGAATGCAACATGTCCCTTGTCATAATAATGCTCCATGAGCCCTGTCACCACAATGCTCCATGTCCTGGTTATCACAATTCTACATGTCCATTGTCATCACAATTCTTCACGTCCTTGTCATCAAAATGCTACATGACACTTCTCATCACAATGTTACATGCTCTTGTCATCACAAAGCTCCATGCCCTGGTTATCACAATGCTCCATGTCCCTTGTCATCACAATTCTTCACGTCCTTGTCATCACAGTGCTACATGTCACTTCTCATAACAATGTTACATGCGCTTTTCATCACAATTCTCCATGCATTTGTCATTGCAATGCTCCAAGAACCCTGTCATAGCAAGCTCCTAGTGTTTGTCATCACAATGCTACACGACCTTGTCATCAAAATTCTCAATGGGCTTTGTTATCACAAAGCTGCATTCCCTTATCATCACAATGCTCAATGCCTTTGGCAGCAAAATGCTACATGACCTTGTCATTACAATGCTCTATGCGCTTGTCATCACAATACTCCATTACCATTGTCATCACAATCCTCCATGCACCTTGGGATCACATTGCTTCATGCTCTTGTCATCACAATGCTCCATGCTCCTTGAAATCAAAATGATCCATGACCTCTGTCATCACAATGCTCCAAACCCTTGTGATCACAATGTCCCATAACACTTGTCATAACAATGCTCCATGATGCCTGTCATCACAATACTCCATGCCCTTTTCATCACAATGCAAGATGACCTTTGTCATCACAATTCTCAATAAACTTGTCATCACAATGCTCCCTGACACTTGTCATCAGAATGCTCCTTGAACCCTGTCACGAAAAGTCTCCATGACTTTTTCATCACAATGTCCCATGCCGTTTTCATCACAATGCTCCATGCCACTGTCATCAAAATACTCCACAAGCTTGTCATCAGAATGCTCCATGACCCTTGTCATCACAATTCTCCATGCAATTGTCAGCACAATGGTCCCTGACCCTTGTCATAACAATGCTCCAAGCCATTGCCATCACAATGCTCCATTACATTTCTCATCAGAATCCTCCATGACACTTGGCATCACAGTGCTCCATGCCATTGTCATCACAATGGGCCATTACATATGTCATCACAATGCTCCCTGACACCTGTCTTCACAATATTGCATGACCTGGTCATCACAATGCGCCATGCACTTGTCATCACAATGCACCATTCCAGCTGTCATCGCAATAATCCATGAAACTTATTAGACCAATGTTCCATGCCCTTGTCATCACAATGCTCCATGCACTTGTTATCACAATGCTCCATGACCCCTGTCATCACAATGCTCCGTGACTCCAGTTATCACAATGCTTCATGACCTTTGTCATCACAGTGGTCCATGCCCTCGTCATCAACAGTCTCTGTGACTTTTTAACCACAGTGCTACATGAACTTTTCATCACAATGCTCTTTGACCATTGTCATCATAATGCTCTATGCCGTTCTCAGCACAATGCTCCATGACCCTTGTCATCACAATGCTCCATGCGCTTGTCAGCACAATGCTCCATGACCAATGTCATCACAATGCACCATGCGCTTGTCATCACAGTGCTCCACAATCTTGTAATCACAATGCTCCATGAACCTTGTCATCACAGTGCTCCATGCACTTCTCATCAAAATGCTCTCTCACCACTGATATCACAATATTACATCACTATTCCTCACAATATCCCCTCACCCCTGTCATCAAAATGTGCCATAACTCCTGTCATCACAATGCTACATGCACTTATCATCACAATGTTCGATGAACCCTGGCATCACAATGTTCTTTAACCCCTGTCATCAAAATGTTCCATGACACTTTTCATGAAATTTCTCCATGACCCTGTCATCAAAATGCTCCTTACCCTTCTCATCACAATGCACAACGCCCTTGTCATCAAAATGCTCCATGACCTTTGTCATCACAAATATCCATGACACTTGGCATCACAATGCTCCATGTCATTGTCATCACAATGCTCCAGGAACGCTCTCATCACATTGCTCCATGTCCTTGTCATCACAAACCTCCATGACACATATCAACAGAATGCTCCATGGCCTTCTCATCACAATGCTCCATGCCCTTGCAATCACAATGCTCCATTACCCCTGTCATAACAATGCTTCATGACCCCTGCCATCACGATGTTCCATGGCCTTGTCTTCACAAGGCTCCATGACCCTTCTCATCACAATTTTCCAAGACCCCTCTAATCACAATGCTCCATGCCCCTTTTCATCTCAATGATCCATGAACCCTGTCATCACAATACACCGTGCCCATCATCATAATGCTTCATGCTATTGTCATCACAATGAATTCAAAATGCTCCATGACCTCTGTCATAACAATGCTCCAAACCCTTGTGATCACAATATTCCATAACACATGTCATCAGAATGCCCCATGACACTCATCATCACAATTATCCATGGTCTTCTCATCACAATGCTCCATGACAGTTGTTATCACAATTCTCAATACACTTGTCATCAATATGCTCCCTGACACTTGTTGTCTGTATGCTCCTTGAACCCTGTCATGACAAGGCTCCATCCCTTTTTCATCACAATGATCCATGCAATTTTCATCACAATGATGCAAGACCACTGTAACCACAATGCTCCATGCTCTTTTCATCACAAAGCTAAATGATGCATGTCTTCAGAATGCTCCTTGGCCTTCTCCTCACAATGCTCCATGCCCATGTCATCACAATGTTCAAAAATCCCTGTAATCACAATGGTCCATGCCCCATTTCATCAGTATGCTCCATGACATTTGTCTTCACAAGGCTCCATGGTATTCTCATCACAATGCTCCAGGACATTGTCATCACAATGCTTCACGACTTCTCCTGAAAATACTCAGTGGCCCCTGTCATCATAATGCTCCAAGCCCTAGTCATCACAATGCTCCATTTTATTTGTCATCACAATCCACCATTACATTTGGCATCCAATGCTCCCAGCCATTGTCATCGCAATGGACCATGACATATGTCATCACACTGCTCCGACACCTGTCATCACAATACTCCATGCCCTTTTCACCACAATGCTCCATGACCTTTGTCATCAAAATTCTCAATACACTTGTCATCACAATGCTCCCTGACACTTGTCGTCAGAATGCTCCTTGAAGCCTGTCACAAAAAGGCTCCAAGCATTTTTCATCACAATGCCCCATGCCATTTTCATCAAAATGCTCCATGCCATTGTCATCAAAATACTCCAGAAGCTTGTCATCAGAATGCTCCATGACCCTTGTCATCATAATTCTCCATGCACAGCTCAGCACAATGCTCCCTCACCCTTGTCATCACAATGATCCAAGCCATTGTCATCACAATGCTCCATTACCTCTGTCATCAGAATCCTCCATGACACTTGGCATCACAATGCTCCATGCCATTGTCATCACAATGGGCCATTACATATGTCATCACAATGCTCCCTGACACATGTCTTCACAATACTGCATGACCTGGTCATCACAATGCTCCATGCCCTTGTCATCACAATGCGCCATTCCAACTCTCATCGCAATAATCCATGAAACTTATTAGACCAATGTTCCATGCCCTTGTCATCACAATGCTCCGTGACTCCAGACATCACAATGCTTCATGACCTTTCTCATCACAATGGTCCATTCACTCGTCATCAACAGTCTCTGTGACCATTTTAACCACAATGCTCCATGAAATTTTCAGCACAATGATCCATTCACTCGTTATCAACACTCTCTGTGACCATTTTAACCACAATGCTCCATGAACTTTTCATCACAATGCTCTTTGACCCATTTCATCACAATGCTCTATGCCTTTCTCAGCACAATGCTCCATGAACCTTGTCATCACAATGCTCCATGCGCTTGTCAGCACAGTGCTCCATGACACATGTCATCACAATGCACCATGCGCTTGTCATCAGAGTGCTTCACAATTTTGTGATCACAATGCTCCGTAAACCTTGTCATCACAATGTTCCATGCACTTCTCATCAAAATGATCTCTCACCACTGATATCACAATGTTACATCACTTTCGTCACAATATTCCCTCACCGCTGTCATCACAATGTTCCATGACTCCTGTCATCACAATGCTACATGCACTTATCATCACAATGTTCGATGACCACTGACATCACATTGTTGCATAACCCTTGTCATCAAACTGCTCCCAAAACCTTTTCATCAAATTGCTCCATGACCACTGGCATCACAATGTTCCATAACCCCTCTCATCAAAATATTCCATGACGCTTTTCATCAAATTGCTCCATGACCCTGTCATCACAATGCTCCCTGACCTTCTCATCACAATGCAAAACGCCCTTGTCATCAAAATGCTCCATGACATTTGTCATTCCAAAGATCCATTACCCTTGGCATCACAGTGCTCCATGTCATTGTCATCACAATGCTCCATGAACGCTCTCATCACATTGCTCCATGCCCTTGTCATCACAAAGCTCCATGACACATGTCATCAGAATGCTCCATGGCCTTCTCATCACAATGTTCCATGCCCTTGCCATCACAATGCTCCATTACCCCTGTCATAACAGTGCTCCAAGACCCCTGCCATCACGATGTTCCATGGCCTTGTCATCACAAGGCTCAATGACCCTTCTCATCACAATGCTCCAAGACCCATGTAATCACAATGCTCCATGCCCCTTTTCAAATCAATCATCCATGAACCCTGTCATCACAATGCACCATGCCCATCATCATAATGCTTCATGCTATTGTCATCACAATGAAATCAAAATGCTCCATGACCTCTGTCATAACAATGCTCCAAACCCTTGTGATCACAATATTCCATAACACTTGTCATCACAATGCCCCATGACGCTCGTCATCACAATTATCCATGGTCTTCTCATCACAATGCTCCATGACCTATGTCATCACAATGCTCCCTTACTATTGTTGTCTGTATGCTCCTTGAACCCTGTCATGACAAGGCTCCATGACATTTTCATCAAAATGATCCATGCCCTTTTCATCACAATGTTCCAAGACCCATGTAATAACAATGCTCCATGCCCTTGTCATCACAAAGCTCAATGACGCATGTCTTCAGAATGCTCTTGGCCTTCTCCTCACAATGCTCCATGAACATGCCATCACAATGTTCCAAGACGCCTGTAATCACAATGGTCCATGTCCATTTTCATCAGTATGCTCCATGAGATTTGTCATCACAAGGCTCCATGGTTTTCTCATCACAATGCTCTAGGACATTTTCCTCACAATGCTTCACGACCTTGTCCTGAAAATTCTCAATGGCCCTTGTCATCATAATGCTCCAAGCCCTAGTCATCACAATGCTCCATTATATTTCTCATCACAATCCTCTATTACATTTGGCATCACAAGTCTCGCTGCTATTGTCATCGCGATGGACCATGACATATGTCATCACAATGCTCCCTGACACCTGTCTTCACAATACTCCATGACCTTCTCATCACAATGATCCATGCCCTTGTCATCACAATGCACCATGTCCACTGTCATCACAATAATCTATGAAACTTGTCAGACCAATGCTCCATGCACCTGTCATCACAAAGCTCCATGCCCTTGTCATCACAATGCTCCATGACCCCTGTCATCACAATCCTCCGTGACTCCAGTCATCACAATGCTTCATAACATTTGTCATCACAATGGTCGATGCCCGCATCATCAAAAGTCTCTGTTACATTTGTAACCACAATGCTCCATGAACTTTTCATCACAATGCTCCGTGACCCTTGTCATCACAGTGCTCCAAGCCTTTGTCAGAAAAATGCTCCATGACCCGTTTCATCACAATGTGCCACGCATTTTTCGTCACAACGGTCCAAAAGTTTCTCATTGCAATGCTCCATAAACCTTGTAATCACAATGCTCCATGCCCTTCTCATCACAATGCTCCATTACCCCTGTCATAACAGTGCTCCATGACCCCTTCCATCACGATGTTCCATGGCCTTGTCATCATAATGCTCCAAGACACCTGTAATCACAATGCTCCATGCCCTTGTCATCACAAAGCTCCATGACACATGACATCAGAATGTTCCATGTCCTTCTCATCAAAATGCTCCATGCCCTTGTCATCACAGTGCTCCAAGACCCCTGTAATCACAATGCTCCATGCCCCTTTTCATCTCAATGCTCCATGAAACCTGTCATCACAATGCATCATGCCCATCATCATAACACCACATGAGGCTCATCATCACAGTTATCCATGGTCATCTCATCACAATGCTCCATGACTTTGTCATCACTATGCTCAATACACTTGTCATCACAATGCTCCCTGACACTTGTCATCAGTATGCTCCATTAAACCTGTCATGACACGTCTCCATGCCTTTTTCATCACAATGATCAATGCCATTTTAATCACAATGCTCCAAGACACCTGTAATCACAATGCTCCATGCCCTTGTCATCACAAAGCTCAATTACGCATGTCATCAGAATGCTCCATGGCCTTCTCATCACAATGTTCCATGCCCTTGTCATCACAGTGCTCCAAGACCCCTGTAATCACAATGCTCCATGTCCCTTTTCATCAGAATGCTGCATGAGACTTGTCATCACAAGTGTCCATTGTCTTCTCATCAAAGTGCTCCAGGAACTTTTCATCAAAATGCTCCATGATCCCTGTCATCACAATACTCCATGAACATTTTCAGCCCAATGCTCCATGACCTTCTCATCAAAATGCTCCATGACCCCTGTCATCACAATACTCCATGAATATTTTTAGCCCAGTGCTCCATGACCCTTGTCATCACAATGATCCATGACCTTGTCATCCCAATGCTCCATGAACCCTGTATTCACAATGCTCCGTGACGCTTGTCATCACAGTGCTCCATGACACCTGGCATCACAATGCTCCATGCCTTTGTCAGCAAAACGCTACATGACCCTGTCATTGCAATGCTCTATGCTCTTGTCATCACAATACTCCATTACCATTGTCATCACAATCCTCCATGAAACTTGGGATCACATTGCTTCATGCCCTTGTCATCACAATGCTCCATGCTCCTTGAAATCATTATGATCCATGACCTGTGTCATCACAATGCTCCAAACGCTTGTAATCACAATGTTCCATAACACTTGTCATCACAACGCTCCATGATACGTGTCATCACAATACTCCATGCCCTTTTCATCACAATGCTACATGACTTTTGTCATCACAATTCTCTATACACTTGTCATCACAATGCCCCATGCCGTTTTCATCACAATGCTCCAGGCCATTGTCATCAAAATACTCCACAAGCTTGTCATCAGAATACTCCGTGACCCTTTTCATCACAATTCTCCATGCACCTGTCAGCACAGTGCTCCCTGACACTTGTCATCACAATGCTCCAAGCCATTGTCATAACAATGCTCCATTACCTTAGTCATCAGAATCCTCCATGACACTTGGCATCACAATGCTCCATGCCATTGTCATCACAATGGGCCATTACATATGTCATCACAATGCTCCCTGACACCTGTCTTCACAATAGTGCATGACCTGGTCATCACAATGCTCCATGCCCTTGTTATCACCATGCTCCATGACCCCTGTCATCACAATGCTCCATGACTCCATTCATTAAATGCTTCATGACCTTTGTCATCACAATGGTCCATGCCCTCGTCATCAACAGGCTTTGTGACATATTTAACCACAATCCACCATGAACATTTCATCACAATGCTCTTTGACCATTGTCATCACAATGCTCTATGCCTTTCTCAGCACAATGCTCCATGATTCTTGTCATCACAATGCTCCATGCGCTTGTCAGCACAATGCTCCTTGACCCATGTCATCACAATGCAACATGCGCTTGTCATCACAGTGATCCACAATTTTGTCACCACAATGCTCCATAAAACTTGTCATCACAATTCTCCATGCACTTCTCATCAAAATGGTCTCTCACCACTGATATCACAATGTTCCATCACTATTCATCACAATACTCCCTCAACCCTGTCATCACAATGTTCCATGACTCCTGTCTTTGCAATGCTACATGCACTTATCATCACAATGTTCGATGACCCCTGACATCACAATGTTCCATAACCCCTGTCATCAAAATGCTCCATAACAGTTTTCCTCAAAATGCTCAATGACCCCTGACATCACAGTGTTCCATAACACCTGTCCTCATAATTCTCCATGATCCTTTTCATCAAAATGCTCCATGACCCCTGACATCACAATGTTCCATAACCCCTTTCATCAAAATATTCCATGAACCTTTTCATCAAATTGCTCTATGACCCTCCCATCACAATGCTCCCTGCCCTTCTCATCACAATGCACCACGCCCTTGTCATCAAAATGCTCCATGACCTTTGTCATCACAAATCTCCATGACAATTGGCATCTCAATGCTCCATGCCATTGTCATCACAATGCTCCATGAACCCTCTAATCATAATTCTCCATGCCCCTTTTCATCTCAATGCTCCATGAACCCTGTCATCAAAATGCACCATGCCCATCATCATAAGGCTTCAGGCTATTGTCATCACAATGAAATCAAAATATTCGATGATCTATCTCATCACAATGCTCCAAATCCTTGTGATCACAATGTTCTATAACACTTATCATCACAATGCCCCTGACGCTCATCATCACAATTATCCATGGTCTTCTCATCACAGTGCTCCATGACCTTTGTCATCACAATGCTCTATACACTTGTCATCACAATGCTCCCTGACACTTGTCATCAGTATGCTCCTGGAAGCCTGTCATGACAAGGCTCCATACCATTTTCATAACAATGATCCATGCCAATTTCATCACAGTGCCCAAGACACCAGTAATCACAATGCTCCATGCCCTTGTCATCACAATGCTCCAAGACCCCTGTAATCACAATACTCCATGCCCCATTTCCTCTGAATGCTCCATGAGACTTGTTATTACAAGGCTCCATGGTCTTCTCATCACAATGCTCCAGGAACTTTTCATCACAGTGCTCCATTCCCTTGTCATCACAATGCTCCATGACCCCTG
Organism: Mesoplodon mirus; assembly: GCF_964341445.2. Lineage (NCBI taxonomy): Eukaryota > Metazoa > Chordata > Mammalia > Artiodactyla > Ziphiidae > Mesoplodon > Mesoplodon mirus. Next base: position 58,722 of record NW_028295172.1, read on the forward strand.
TCCTCACAATACTTCCTGAACTTTTTCATTCCAATTCTCCAGGAACTCCTCATCACAATGCTTCATGATCCCTATCATCACAATGCTCCATGACCACTGTCATCACAATGCTCCATGACCCCTGACAACACAGTGATGCGGGACTCTTGTCATCACAATGCTCCATTCCCTAGTCATCACAATGCTCCATGAACATTTTCAGCCCAATGCTCCATGACCCTTGTCATCACAATGATCCATGACTTTGTCATCGCAATGCTCCATGACCCCTGTAATCACCATGATCCGTGATGCTTCTCATCACAGTGCTCCATGACCCTTATCATCACAATGTTCTATGCCTGTGTCAGCAAATTGCTACATGACCTTGTCATCACAATGCTCCATTTGCTTGTCATCACAATACTCCCTTACCATTGTCATCACAATCCTCCATGAACCTGGGGATCACATTGCTTCATGCCCTTGTCATCACAGTGCTACATGGTCTTTGAAACCAAAATGATCCATGACATCTGTCATCACAATGCTCCAAACCCTTGTGATCACAATGTTCCATAACACTTGTCATCACAATGCTCCATGATGCCTGTCATCACAATTCTCCATGCCCTTTTCGTCAAAATGCTCCATGATCTTTTTCATCACAATTCTCAATACACTTGTCATCACAATGTTCCCTGACACTTGTCGTCAGAATGCTCCTTGAAACCTGTCATGAAATGGCTTCATGCCATTTTCATCACAATGCTCCATGCCCTTTTCATCACAATGCTCCATGCCATTGTCGTCACAATACTCCACAAGCTTGTCATCAGAATGCTCCATGACACTTGTCATCACAATGTTCCATGGCCACTGTCATCACAATGCTCCATTCCCCTTGTCATTACAGTGCTCCATGACGCTCGTCATCACAATTATCCATGGTCTTCTCATCACAATGCTCCACGGTCTTGCCATCACAATGCTCCATGCCCTGGTCATCACAATGCTCCATGTCCCCTGTCATCACAATTTTCCTCGTTCTTGGCACCACTGTGCTCCATGACACTTCTCATCACCGTATTACATGATTTGTCATCACAATTCTCTATGCACTTGTCATCGCAATGCTCCATGACCCCTGTCATAGGAAGCTCCATGTGCTTCTCATCACAATGCTTCATGAACTTTTCATCAAAATTCTCAATGGCCCTTGTCATCACAATGCTCCATCCCCTTGTCATCACAATGCTCCATGTCCCTTGTCATCACAATGCTCCAAGCACTTGTCATCAAAATGCTCCATTACATTTGTTATCACAATCCTCCATGACACTTGGCATCACAATGTTCCATTCCATTGTCATCGCAATGGACCATGACATATGTCATCACAATGCTCCCTGAGACCTGTCTTCAAAATACTCCATGACCTTCTCATCACAGTGCTCCATGCCTTGTCATCACATTGCACCATGCCCACTGTCATCACAATAATCCATGAAACATGTCAGGCCAATGCTCCATGCCCCTGTCATCACAATGCTCATTGCCTTTTCATCACAATGCTCTATGACCCCTGTCATCACAATGCTCCGTGACTCCAGTCATCACAATGCTTCATGACCTTTGTCATCACAATGGTCCATGCCCTCGTAATCACAAGGCTCTGTGACCTTTGTCACCAAAATGCTCCATGAAATTTTCATCACAATTCACAGTGACCCTTGTCATCACAATGCTCCATGCCTTTGTCAGCACAGTGCTCCATGACCCATGTCATCACAATGCGCCATGTGCTTGTCATCACAATGCTCCACAACCTTTTCATCACAATGCTCCATAAAACTTGTCATCACAATGCTCCATGCACTTCTTATCAACATGCTCTCTCACGACTGATATCAAAATGTTCCTTCACTAGTCATCACAATACACCCACTCCCCTGTCATCACAATGGTCCACAACACCGTCATGAAAATGTTCCATGACTCCTGACATCACAATGTTCCATAACCCCTGTCATCAAAATGTTCCTTGACACTTTTCATCAAATTGCTCCATGACCCTGTCATCACAATGCTCCCTGCCCTTCACAAGAGAATGCACCACACCCTTGTCATCAAAATGCTCCATGACCTTTGTCATCACAAAACTCCATGACACTTGGCATCACAATGCTCCATGCCATTGTCATCACAATGCTCCAAAAAGCTCTCATCACATTGTTCAAAGCCCTTGTCATCACAGGATCCATGATGCTTTTCATCACAATGCTCGATGCCATTCTTCTCACAATGCTCCATGTGCTTGTCATTACAATCCTCCATGAACCATGTATCACAGTGTTCTGTGCCCTTGTTATCACAGTGCTCCTTGCCCCCTCTCATCACAATAATCCATGAAACATTTCAGACCAATGTTCCATGCCCTTTTCATCACAATGATCCAAGACTCCTGTAATCATATTGCTCCATGCCCCTTTTCATCTCAATGCTCCATGAAAGCTGTCATCACAATGCACCAATGTGCATCATCATAATGCTTCATGCTATTGTCATCACAATGAAATCAAAATGCTCTATGACCTCTGTCATCACAATGCTCCAAATCCTTGTGATCACAATATTCCATAACACTTATCATCACAACTCCCCATAACGCTCGACATCACAATTATCCGTGGTCTGCTAATCACAATGCTCCATGACATTTGTCATCACAATGCTCAATACCCTTGTCATCACAATGGTCCCTGACACTTGTCATCAGTATGCTCCTTGAACCCTGTCATGACAAGGCCCCATGCCTTTTTCATCACAATGTTACATGCCCTATTCCTCACAGTGCTCCAAGACCCCTGTAATCACTATGCTCCATGACCCTTTTCATCAGAATGCTCCATGAGACTTGTCATCACATGGCTCCATGGTCTTCTCATCACAATGCTCCAGTTCCTTGTCATCACAATGCTCCTTGAACACTGTCATCACAATACTCCATGAATATTTTCAGCCCAATGCTCCATGACGTTCTCATCACAATGCTCCATGACCTCTGTCATCACAATGCTCCATGACCGCTGTCATCACAATGCTCCATGAACCCTGACAACAGAATGATCCAGGACACTTGTCATCAAAATGCTCCATGCCCTTGTCATCTCAATGCTCCATGAACCCTGTAATCACAATGCTCCATGACACTTGTCATCACAGTGCTCCATGAACCTTGTCATCACAATGCCTTTGACAGCAAAATGATACATAATCTTGTCATCACAATGTTCCATGCGTTTGTCATCACAATCCTCCATGACCCTTGGGATCATATTGCTTTATGCCCTTGTCATCTCTGTCTTGCCTTTCTGGTTTTTACAGATTTTCGGATGTCCTTTTTGACCGGTGGGCAGTGACAATTCTTTGTAGTGTGGATTTGCCTATGTGCGCTTTCTTGATTGGCCAAAAGGGCCTATGCCTTTTCTCCTGAATATATTCAGGAGAAAAGTCATACGCCTTTTTTGGCCAAGTGCATCATTCTCGAAATTGTGATGTCTTTCCTGTGCTTTAAAGGCGATTCCAGTTTACCTGTTGAAATATGTTTTGTGCAATTCTGCCTCATTTTCATGTCCGCTTTGTTGCCTTCCCTCAACAGATTTTTGGAAGAGTGTAGTCCTTTATAACTCTGCAGGTTTTTGATTTGCTTTGCCCCTGAGCTCCAATTTTCAAATCCCATTATTGGGAGCTGACCGCAAATCCAAAATTTTGCTTCAGGAACTATACTGGTTCCAGGGGTGGCTATACTGGTTCCCTGTGGGTGGCTGAGGCTTTGGTTAATTCTTCTTCCTGACGGGAATTTAGAGTGACATGTGTCCGTCCAAATGCCTACATCTACTCTCTGATTGGTTCTTCCTCTTCCCTTTCATCCTCTGCACAATTAGCAAACTGTGCGAACCAGGAGGTTATAGGGGATGACTCTCCTAAGTTGGGAGATTGATAGTAAAGTAGTTGGAATGCCAAACTGTAGCACAAGGAGAAGAAAAGTTAGGAGACCTTCAGAAACCTTTCGCCATCACAGGGTGTCCATTCTCTAGGTTTCCCATACATGTTATAACTGTAGTGATATTCCCTTCTACCTGGAAATTTGGGACCCATGGAATGGTGGCATGCATTACTACTTTAAAGGGTCTGCATTTTCTCTCCCAATCTCACCAGTCCTCTCAGTCCCAAGTGTCCAGCCTTATGTCTCATCCAGCTGTCTTTGCAGATAGGGTCATTCTAGGTTTCATCAGAACCCCTGAAGGAATTGTGTAAGAATTTCGCTGTTTTTTTGTTTTGTTTTTGAAATTCATTTTTATAATGGGGTTGAGCTGATTTTCCCTGACGTGTTTATGCCGGTCTAGACACACTTGATTCCCTTACAGAGGCATATCAATACATAGGTTTTAAGACTCTTACTAATCAGATATATTCCTCTGTGGGGAATAGGGGTTTTGAGTCCCGTTCACTGAGGAAGGTGTAGGTCTTGTCTATTCTGTATTTGGTTTATGGAATGGTACCTGTGTTAATATCAAACTCTGGTTTTATGCATCACCCCACCTCTCCTTTCCCCTTAAGGTGGCATAAGAGTGTTTTCTAAATGTGAGACGCTGCTCTCTTTCCTAATTCAGTTCATGTGTTGTGATGTTGACATTCCCTCTGTAAGTGATATCTTATGATAAGATTCTTTTTCTGTGTGACTAATTTCCCTTAGAATCATCACACCTAAATCCTCTCATTATGCTGCTACTGGCCATATGACATTGATTTCACATCTGAGTGATATTCTGTTGTACAAAATTACCACAAGTTCTTTATGCATTTCTCTTTTTCCTGGGATTCTTTAGGTGTACCGAAGTTGAGGTTCTTGTATGCAGAGCAGCCCTAAACTTTGGGGTGCCTGTGTCTTGTTGATATTTAGTCTTCCCAAGTTATATGTCCATGAGTTGAAGTCCCCTTTGCTCGGGGGCTTTGTATTTCAGATGTTTTAGGAAACAGCATACACTTCTTCAGAGTAGCTCTTGGATATTTATACCCACCCATCAGCGTGACTAGTCTCCCTGTTTTCCATGGCCTCTCCTGCATTTTTGATTTGTACACATTTTTTGGATGGCCTTTCTGAGCAGTGGAAATTGAGACTTCTTTGTTGTGCGGATTTGCATTTCCCTCTTGCTTGGTTGGCCAAAAACTCTGTATGTGTTTTTTTCCTGAAGATATTCACGAAAAAAACGCATACACCCTTTTGCCCAACTGCATCATTTGAGAAATTCTGCTGCTTTTCATATGCTTTAAATGTGAGTACAATCTACCTTTTGAAAAATGTTTCCTGCAATTCTGCCTCTCATTCAGAACCTCTTCGTTGCCTTACCTGAATATATTTTTGGACTTTGGTTATCATTTATATCTTTGCAGGTCTTTGAATTGTCTGCTCCTGAGCTCCATTTTGCAACTTGCTTTTTTTGTGAGCTGACCGCCAAAACATTGGATTGCTTCCGGCCCTATTCTGGTTCTGGGGAAGCAGGCTGATCCTTTGGTTAATTCTTCTTCCTAATGGTAAATTAGAGTGACATGTGCCTGTCAAAACTCCTACAGCTAATCTCTCATTGGTTCCTCCTCTTCCCATTTATCCTCTGCAAAAAATTGCAAACTGTGTGAAACAGGAGGTTAAAGGTGCTGATTCTCCAAGTGGGGAGATTGTTAGTAATGTGGCTGGAATGGTGAACCCCAACACCAGGAGATCAAAAATGAGGTGCATTTTAGACACCTTTCCTGAGCACACGGTGTACATTCATCTGGGTTTCCCAGGCATGTTTTCCCTGTCAGAAGATTCCCTTGAAACTGCAGATTTGGGACCCATGGAATGGGTACCAGGCAGTATTACTTTAAAAGGTCTGCATTTCCTCACCCAGCCTCTCTAACATCTCTTAGCGTGCACAGCTTCCAGCCTTATATATCTTCCTGCTGTGGGTCTACATGTGTTCAATCCATGTTACATCGTAGCCCTTCAACAAAAGTTGTAAGAATTTTTGTCTGTCTCACTGTTTTTATAAATATTTTTAAATTTATTTTTATATTGGTTACAGCTGATTTTCAAAGCTCTGTTTTTTGCTGCTGTACATCCACTTGATTCATGTACTGTGAGACAACAATAAATTCTTTCTCAGATGCTTACGAGTCATATGTATTATTTTCCAGTGACTTGAGTGGAGTGAGTGCAGTTCTTTGAGGTACCGTGTAGGCCTTGCCAGTTATTCAATTCGGTACTTGGAATGGTATCTTTGCTAATTTCAACCTCCTGGATAATACCTCACCATTCTCCACCTTTCCCATTTAGCAGCCTTATGTCTATTTTCTACATATTTGACTATGTTTCTGTTTTGTAGTTTATTTCATGTGTAGCCATTTTTGGTTCCACCTTTAAGTGACATCTTATGATATGTGTCTTTTCCTTTCTGACATGTGTCACTTAGAAAGATCGTATGTAACTCCTCCAGAGTTCTTCCAACTGGCCTTATTTCATTGATTTCTGGATGAGTAATATTCCACTCTACATAAGTACCCCATCTCTTTTATCCATTTTATCCTTCTAGGGACATTTAGGTTATATCCAAGTGGAGGCCCTTTTTAACAGAGAGGTGGTAAACGTTGGAGTGCCTGTTTTCTGTCATTTTTTGTTTTTCCCAAGGTATACGCCCATGAGTGCAAGTGCCCTATGCTCTGTAGCTCAGTTTTCAGATGTTTTAGCAAACACAATACATTTCTCCAGAGTGGCCGTTGGCAAATTACATTTCCACTATCAGCCTCACAGGGCTCCCTTTTCTCCTCATCCTGTCCTGTATTTCTGGTGTTTACACTTTATGTGGATGGCCCTTCTGACTGATGTGAAGTGATACATTTTGTAGTATTGATTTCCAGTGCCCACCTGTTTGGTTGGATAAAAAGTGTGTATGGCCTTTACTTGAATATATTCAGAAAAAAATGCATACGCCCTTTTGGGCCAACTGCATCATTGGCGATGTTCAGCCCCTTTTCTTGTGCTTTAATGGGGAGTCCTTTCTACCTCTTCAAATCTGTTTCCTGCCACTCTCCCTTGCTTACAAGTCTTTTTCTGTGACTTACCTCAAGACATTTTTCGAAAATAGATATTTTCAACTCTGCAGTTTCATGAATTTTAGTGCCCCTGAGTTCCATTTTTCAACTTGTGTTTTTGGAAACTGGACCCAAAAGAGCGGGATTTCCTCTAGCCCTATTCTGTTTCCGTGGGCAATTCTAGCCTTTGATGAATTTGTCTTCCGGATTGGAAATTAGAGTGGCATGTGCCTGTCCGAACACCTAAGACTTGTCTCTAAATTTTTCTCATCCTTCCGCTTCATCGTCTGGACAAATTCCAAACTGTGTGCAACAGGATGTTGACGGTGCTGATATCCCCAAGTGAGGAGATTGTTAGGAAAGATGCTGGAGGGGTGAACCCGAGCACCAGGCGATGAGGAGATGAGGTGCCTTTTCCAAACTCTTTCCGATCAAACGGTGCACCATCCTCTAGGTGTGACAGGCATGTTTTAGCTGTAGGAAGGGTCACGTGCATGTAAGGAGAACACCAGGGATTTTTCCAAATCAGTGCCACCCCGAACCCCAAACTGGGGAATTTTTAAGCTACGGCTACATGTATGTCCATTAAGGGTCTTGGGAAATAGTAAGAGCCCAAACTTTAGATGATTGAAATCTTCAGGTTCAGAAGCGCTCACCATCGGCCTTGCTTAGGTTACATTTTATCTGTCATTGAAAGATGATGTCAATAAAAATATCGATTTTTTTTCAGATTATTTCCCCTTATAGGTTATTGCAAAATATTCAGTGTAGTTCCCTGTGCTATACAGTAGTTCCTTGTTGATGAACTATTTTATACATAGCAGTTTGTATGTGTTAATCTCAAACTGTTAATTTATCCCTTCTCCTACCTTTCCCCTTTGGTAATAATAAATTATAAGATTTTATACTTCTCAGAAATGGGGGAACTGAAAGAGAGGTATCCTTTTCAATGGAAAAGCAATCAAAACAAGATTGAAGCTTCAGCCAAGAGTATTCGATGTACAACCATGGAAATAAATCACTTCATTTCTCTAATGTTGACCTGACAAATAAGACAGACGTCTTCACTGAACTTGCTTATAGTAAAGTGATGGAAATATCAAAGGTAAGTCTTAGAAACATCTTATTTTACCTGAGCATTATACACTGCTCTATGTTAACTACAGTATGGCTCACACATCTGTTCATTGAAGTTACAATGTTCTCAATTTCTGTTACTGATCCTCCAGAGTGGATCCCAACAGGAGTCCCCGTACCCAGTGTCATTGGAGCCAACAGATCAAGACTGAGTTTGGTTCAGAAGCAAAGGAAACATTATTTTGAAAACCGAATGGAGAGGTGAGAGCGTGCACTCCCCCACGGGCTGTGGGCTGGGCTGCTGTGTAGGGATCCCGGCAGCGTCAGTGGGAGTTAGGGGATGGAGCTCTCGAGGGCTGGGTTTGCTGCAGCTCAGGCTCTATGCCGTGGAGTCTGCATGGGACTCCGCTAACTGAGGTGTCGACCCAGCCATTCTGCACTAGGAAATCGTGTCTGAAGTGCCGGGTGTGGGACCTCTGCATGCGGAACCCTAGGAGCACGTGAAATTAGACAAAGCACAAAGGAAAAACAGCTTAGACTTTATTTTATTGCCCAGATTCTCTTTTTATCTCCCAGGAATTTTTAATGAACGTTGCCAGAGACGAACCCCTCCTCTGTTTTATTTTCCTTTCCTAATTCTTGGGGTGTTGAGGGTGCAGACACCTCTTTTGTAACTGCTTCATGCAGTGGTGGGAGCCCTGATACCTGGGGGGAAGTGCAAAACGTCTCCCCACCAGCCTCCAGGTGAGGTTGATTGTCCCAAGGCCTCCTGCCTCACTTCTCGTACACCTGAGCACCAGCATTGGAAGTGTTATAGATTCTAATGACCTTTAAGGGTCCAGGAAAGAGATGCACAGAGATGCTGTGGTGGCAGGTTTCAACCCACCCCACATTTGTTCGGCGACCTTAGGCTGACGGATTTTGCCAGCCTAGATGCTCTGAGCAGTAGTCTGTGCTTTCTTTAATTAGGTCCCTGAATTAATGTACAAACAGCACCATGTGTCAGAGCCCTGCCCGTGCAACTCCCAGACACTCCAGGGTCAGTGGTGATCCAGGACCATGACGACCACTGAGTCAACGGCCTTTAGAAGTAGCCAGCAGTCCAGCCGGTCATATTGGCCACCATCACTGCGGTGTCTGTAGGGTTTTCTATGGTGAAAGCGTGATATACGTTTCCCCCGCCAAGCTTATTAGCTCCCCTCTGGGTGCAGTAAGTCCTGCAAGCAGTAGTCTGCTCTTTCGGGGCACAGTATTGTTGTTTTCTGAGAGAAACTCCAGGTCAAGTGATGGTCACACGAGTCATCTTGGGGGCCCGTTGCCCCCATTTGTCTCTCTGGAGGTTGGAGTTGGAGGGCCTCCTCACTCGAGGTCAGTGTGTCCACAGAGCGAGCCCTGCATCTTCAGGGCATGATGGGTGGTTAGGATCACCACGTGGCATCCTTTTCCCTTACGAGGGAGCTGGCCTTGTGGGCTGCTGATTTCTAGCTTTTTAGATACCCCAGTATCCTGGCCTGAGGAGTTGTTGGGCAAAGCCCTTGGTGACCATAGTTTATCATACCTGAAGTGCATTCTTTTGTTGCTCCATTTCAAGTGGTCCCAGTTTTTGCACTAAGGCTCCAAGGGCGATTAACTTTGACCGGGTATGTAAAGGTCAAAGGGTTTAGCTAAATAAGCGAGTTCCTGGGCAAGGATCTGAATTGACTGATCTTTCCATTCTTGAAAGGCTGCTTCTGGATTCTATTCAAAAGGATCATCATCTTTTCGTGTCAGTGTTTCATGTAGAGGCCCAGCTATTAGACTGTAGTTAGGGATCCAGATGCAGAAAACCTTGGCCTCCCCAGGAACCCCTAAGCTGTCTTCTAGTTTTAGAAGAGGTAAGGCTGCAAATGGCTTCTTCCCTATCCTGCGATGCGTTTCTCTGAATATCTGTCAGAATGAAGCCCAGGCATGTCACCTGAGCCTGGGATATTTGAGCCTTTTTCTTGGACACCTTCTATCCTTTCTTGGCTAGGTAGTTCAGAGGCGTCTTTAGTAGGCCTGGTGATCAGAATGTCATCTGCATATTGAAGGAGGGTTCCCTTTTACAGAGGTAGAACTTTTAGGTCTTTAGAGAACATTTCCCCAATGATGGTGTGGGGATTTTGCACCATTGGGGCAGGACGGCCCAGCATTATTGGTTTTGTTGCATGTTGTGTCCTGCCACTCACAAGCCAAAAATTCTTGTGACTCTGAGATGAATGGAATACAGAAGAAGGCATCATTGAAGTGTAATACAGAATGCCATGGCCTGGTGGATGGTAGAATTTCCAACAGGGTGTATGAAATAGGAGCTACTGGATGTATATCCTCGGTGGCTTCACTGACTGACCTGATATCCTTTATCAGGTCTCCAGCAGCCCATGGGGCTCTCGTGGTCAGGCCAATCCCAGGATATGGAGCTCACCTGGGCTGCATCCCGCACCCCACTGCCCACGGGGCTCTCGTGTTCAAGTCCCTCCCAGGGTATGGAGCTCACCTGTGCATCTACCCAGCAGCCCATGGGGCTCTCATAGTCAGGCCCTTCCCAGGATACGGAACTCCCCTGGGCAGGTACCCCAGCAGGGCTGGACACACAGGAACTGTGCACATAGCCCACCTTGCAGAGAACCCCCAGTTCACCTGTCGCTCACAGCTGACACAGAACACCTCAGAGCAGGACTTGAACTAACAAACAGCAGCTCTGACAGGTCTGTGACCCTGGTTATCACTCTGTGCAGCCTCTCTCTGCCTGGTCTTCCAGACAATTCCACTGCAGCCAGGGCACCAGGCCTCTGTCTCCATCCACCATCACTCCTCTCCCTGACTCCTGGGTTCCTCTCATTAGGATAGGGTCTTCTTGAAGTTGTTTTCCACTCATGGACCAGATAAAATGATAAGAAAACAAGCCGCAGCTGCAGCCCCTTGTCTAGCCTGACTCTCAAGAGCCCACACCTGTTCCTTGGTACTGACCCGTTTAGCAAGGTTCATTTTCTGCAACTGTGAGCCCCTGAGGGGTGAGGATTGGCTGATTTGGGCAGCCTGAAACTGCCTGCCAGCTCCACCCCCACAGGTGTGCCTGGGTTGAGGTCAATATAAACACCACTCCAGTCAGCAAGAGCCCCTGTAGCTGTGCCTGATGCCATATTCTCTGCCCCGTCAGCAGAGTCGGGGCTTGGGTGGTGGGAGGGGGTGAGGGCCCGTGGCTTTGTGGGTGGCCCAGTGTGAGTGGGGCTCTGCTGGACTTTCTGCAGGAGTTGCCAGGCTGCCACCTGCTAAAGAAGAGGTTGTGTCACCCTTACTTGCCACTGGAATTTCTCGCCAGGCAGAGGTGAGGAAGTAAAAAAGCAGTGGAGGCCATGGCAGGAGTGGTATCACAGGCAGGGAAATGGAAAGATTCCAGAAGAGCATCTGGGGCCAGGACCATCCTGGCTGGCCTGCAGGCACCAAGTCGGCCTGTGTGCTGTCGCTGGTGTCGCTCCACAGCCCTTCCTCTAGGCTTGCACGTGCTTGTGCATATTCAGGTGTTTTACCTGGAAAGGGTGGGAAGAGTTCAGCTGCAGCAGGACTGGGGCTCAGCTCACATGTACTCACAGACGCCTAGACACAGTCCCCCAGCTTTGCAATGAGGATGCTCCTTGTGGGGGGGAGCGCTGCTGACTGCATGGGAGACGATTTCCCACCTGTGACCAACTTAAGAATTTTTTACCACTGCAGCAAGTGCCCTGATACGATTTTTCTCTGCATAACTGGTGAGTTCTGTTTTTTTTTTTTTCTTTTTGGTTCAAGATAGATTTTATTTATTCCTCGTTTTTTTTTTATTCGGAAATATAAATATGGAAATAATGCATTAATATAAAGACGTCTATGTGAAGGGAAAACCTTTTTTTCTGTTTTATTTTATTAAATGTTATTTACTTATTTTTAATTTTTTTTAAATTTATTTCTTTTATACAGCAGGTTCTTATTGGATATGTATTTTATACATATAAGTGTGCACATGTGAATCCCAGTCTCCCAATCCATCCCACCACCACCCTCACATGGCGTTCCCTCCTTGGTGTCCATATGTTTGTTCTCTACATCTGTGTCTCTATCTCTGCCCTGCACACCGGTTCATCTGTACCATTTTTCTAGGTTCCACATATATGCATTAATATACAATATTTGTTTTTCTCTTTCTGACTTACTTCACTCTGTATGACAGTCTCTAGATCCATCAAGGTCTCTACAAATGACCCAATTTCATTCTTATGTATGGCTGAGTAATATTCCATTGTATATATGTACCACGTCTTTATCCATTCGTCTGTCTGTGGGCACTTAGGTTGCTTTCATTACCTGTCCATTGTAAATAGTGCTGCAGTGAACATTGTGGTGAATGTGTCTTTTTGATTTATGTTTTTCTCTGGGTATATGCACAGTAGTGGGTTTGCTGGATTATATGGTAATTCCATTTTTAGTTTTTTAAGGAACCTCCATACTGTTCTCCATAGAGACTGTATCGATTTAAATTCCCAACAATAGTGGAATAAGGTTCCTTTTCTCCAAACCCTCTCCAGCATTTGTTGTTTGTAGATTTTCTGATGATGCCTATTCTAACAGGTGTGACGTGATACCTCACTGTAGTTTCGATTACCATTTCTCTAATTATTAGTGATATTGAGCAGATTTTCATGTGCGTACTGGCCATCTCTATGTCTTCTTGGAAGAAATGTCTATTTAGATCTTCGATTTTTGTATTGGGTTCTTTGTTTTATTAATATTGAGCTGCATGAGCTGTTTATATATATTGGAGATTAATCATTTGTCCATTGATTCGTTTGCACATATTTTCTGCCATTCTGAGGGTTGTCTTTTCGTCTTGTTTGTAGTTTCCTTTGCTTTGCAAAAGCTTTTACGTTTCATAAGGTCCCATCTGTTTAGTTTTCTTTTTTATTTCATTACTATAGGAGGTGGATCAAAAAAGATCTTGCTGTGATTTACGTCAGAGTATCCTTCGTAAGTTTTCCTCTCAAAGTTTTATACTGTTAGGTCTTACATTAAGGTCTCTAATCAATTTTGAATATATTTTTCTGTATGGTGTTGGGGAGTGTTCTAATTTCATTCTTTTACATGTAGCTGTCCATATTTCCCAGCACCAATGGTTGAAGAGACTGTCTTATCTCCATTGTATAGTCTTGCCTCCTTTGCCATAGATTAGTTGACCATAGGTGTGTAGGTTTATCCTTGGGCTTTCTTTTTTTTTTTTTTTCCTTTTACACGTTTATTGGAGTATAATTGCTTTACAATGGAGTGTTCGTTTCTGCTGTATAACAAAGTGAATCAGCTATACATATACAAATATCACCAGATCCCCTCCCTCTTGCATCTCCCTCCCACACTCCATATCCCACCCCTTTATGTGCTCACAAAGCACCGAGCTGATCTCCCTGTTCTATGTGGCTGCTTCCCAGTAGCTATCGGTGTTACATTTGGTAATGGATTTATGCCCATGCCACTCTCTCACTTCGTCCCAGCTTACCCATCCCCCTTCCGGTGTCCTCAAGTCCTTTCTCTATGTCTGTGTCCTTAATCCTGTCCTGCCACTAGGTTCTTCAAAATCTTTTTTTTTCTTCATTAGATTCCGTATATCTCTGTTAACATACAGTATTTGATTTTCCCTTTCTGACTTACTTCACTGTGTAGGACAGCTTCTAAATCCATCCACCTCAGTACAAATAACTCAGTTTTCCTTCTTTTTATGGCTGAGTAATATTCCATTGTATATATGTGACAGATCTTCTTTATCCATTCATCTGTCGATGGACTCTTAGGTTGCTTTCATGTCCTGACTATTGCAAATAGAGCTGCAATGAACATTTTTGTACATAACTCTTTTTGAATTATGGTTTTCACAAAGCAAATGCCCAGTAGTTGGATTGTTGTGTCGTATGGTACTTCTATTGTTAGTTATTTAAAGGAACCTCCATACTGTTCTCCCTAGTGCCCATATCAATTTACATTCCCACCCACAGTGCAAGTGTGTTCCCTTTTCTCCAATAAAGGCCTCTCCAGCATTTATTGTTTCGTAGATTTTTTTGATGATTGCCACTCTGACTGCTGTGAGGTGATACCTCAGGGTAGTTTTGATTTGCATTTCTCTAATGATTAGTGATGTTCAGCATCCTTTCATGTGTTTCTTGGTAATCTGTATATCTTCTTTGGAGAAATGTCTATTTAGGTCTTCTGCCCGTTTTTGGATTGGGTTGTTTGTTTTTGTGATATTGAGCTACATGAGGTGCTTGTAAAGTTAGGAGATTAATCCTTTGCCAGTTGCTTCATTTGAAAATATTTTCTCTCATTCTGAGGGTTGTTTTTGCATCTTGTTTATGTTTTCCTGTACTGTGTAAACGCTTTTAAGTTTCATTAGGTCCCATTTGTTGATTTCTGTTTTTATTTCCATTTCTCTAAGTGGTGGGTCAAAAAGGATCTTGCTGTGATTTATGTCATAGAGTGTTCTGCCTATGGTTCCCTCTAAGTGTTTTATAGTGTCTGGTCTTATATTTAGATCTCTAATCAATTTAGAGTTTATTTTTGTGTATGGTGTTATGGAGTGTTCTAATTTCATTCTTTTATGTGTAGGGGTCCAGTTTTCCCAGCACCAATTACTGAAGAGACTGTCTTTTCTCCATTGTATATCCTTAGCTCCTTTGTCATAGATGAGATAGCCATAGGTATGTAGGTTTATCTCTGGGCTTTCTGTCCTGTTCCATTGATCTGTGTTTATGCCAATCTACATACACTTGATTCCATTATGGAGACATATAAATACATAGGTTTCAAGGTTATTACCAGTCAGATATATTCCTCTTCAGTGAATAGGGTGTTTGGTGTCCAGTTCATTGAGAAAGGAGTAGGTCTTGTCTATTACATATTTGGTATATGGAATGGGATCTGTGCTAATTTCAAACTCTGCTTTTACACATCACCCCACATCACCTTTCCCCTTAAGGAGGCATAAGTGTGTTTTCTAAATGTGTAACTCTGTTCTCTTTTGAAATTCAGTTCATGTGTAGCCATGTTTACATTTCCTCTATAAGTGATATATTACAATAAGTTTCTTTTTCTATGTGGCTCATTTCACTTAGCATCATCGTACCTAAAGCCACTCATTATGCTGCTATTGGCCTTATGACATTGATTTTATGTCTGAGTGACATTCCATTGTATATAAGTACCACAACATCTATATCCATTTTTTTTTCCTTTCCTGGGATATATAAAGTGT
Organism: Mesoplodon mirus; assembly: GCF_964341445.2. Taxonomy (NCBI): domain Eukaryota; kingdom Metazoa; phylum Chordata; class Mammalia; order Artiodactyla; family Ziphiidae; genus Mesoplodon; species Mesoplodon mirus. Next base: position 74,197 of record NW_028295172.1, read on the forward strand.
ACCGAAGTCGAGGTTCTTGTAAACAGAGCAGCCCTAAAGTTTGGGCTGGCTGTGTGTTGTGGATTTTTAGTTTTCCCAAAATACACGCCCATGAGTGGAAGTGTGCTATGCTCTGTAGCTCTGTTTTAGAAAACAACATACAGTTCTCCAGAGAGGCCGTTGGCTATTTACATCCTGTCCATCGGCGTAACCAGGCTCCCTTTTCTCCATGGCCTGTCCTGCATTTGTGGTTTTTACACTATTTGTGGATGGCCCTTTTGACTGGAGGTAAGGGACACTTCTCTGTAGTGTGGATTTGCAATGCTTGATGGCTTGCTTGGTCAAAAAGGGCATATGCATTTTTTCCCGAATATATTCAAGAAGATACACATAGTCCCTTTTCAGCCAAGGGCAACATTGTCGAAATTCTGTCGCTTTTCAGGTGCTTTAAAGACGACTCCAATCTACCTCTTGAAATCTGTTTCCTTCAATTCTGCCTTGCATTCAAATCCTCTTCACTGCCTTTCCTCAATATATTTCTGGATGATAGTTGTCCTTTATAACTCTGCAAGTTTGTGAATTGTTGTGCCCCTGATTTCCATTTTTCCACTCGCCTCTTTGTGAGCTGGCTGCAATACCGCAGGATGGCTTTAGGCCCTAGTCTGGTTCCGGGGCTTCAGGCTGAGCCTTTGGTTAATTCTTCTTCCTGATGGGAAACTAGAGTGACATGTGCCCATCCAAACACCTACAGCTAATCTCTCATTTATTTCCCCTCTTCCTGTTCATCCTCTGCACAATTTGCAAACTGTGCCTAACCGGAGGGTAAAGGCGCTGACACTCCAAGTGGGGAGATATTGAGTAATGCAGATGCAATGGCGAAGCCGAGCATGACAAAAGGAAAAATGAGGTACCTTTTAGAAAACTTTCCAAATTACACAGTGTACCATCCACTTGGTTTCCCATGCATGTTTTAACTGTAGGAAGATTCCCTTAAACCTGGAGAGTTGGGACCACTAGAATGGGTAGCACACAGTATTGCTCTAAGTGGTGTTCTTTTGCTCACACAACCTCAGCAATCTTGTCAGCCCCAAGTGTCCAGTCTTATGTCTCATCCAGCTGTGGGTGTAAAGGTGGTCAATCTGGCTTGCATCACAGGCCCTGAACGTAATTTTTAAGACTTTCTCTCTGTTTTTGCATTTTGCTTTTGAAATTTATTTTTATAAGTGGGTTTAACTGAATTTCAGTGCTCTGTTCATGCCGTTATACACACACATGACTCCTTTATGGAGACATGAGAATACATATGTTTTAAAATACTTAGAGTCAGACATATTCCTCTGCAATGAATAGGGGTTGTTGAGTCCAGTTCATTGTGCCGGGAGTAGGTGTTGTCTATTACATACATGGTTTATATAACGGTATCTGTGCTAATTAAAAACTGTGGTTTTATGCATCACCCCACCTCGGCTTTCCCCTTAAGCAGGCAGAAGATGTTTTCTAAATGTGTGACTCTGTTGTGTTTGTAATACAGTTTATGTGTAGTCATGTGTACATTCCCGCTATGAGTGATATCTTATGATTAGAATAGTTACATTGTAATCTTTCCTAACTCAGTACACGTGTAGCCATGTTTACAGGACCATCATAAGTGATATATTATGATAAGTTTCTTTTTCTGTGTGACTTATTTCACTGAGAATCATCGTACCTGAATACACTCTTTTTGCTGCTACTGGCCTTATGACATTGATTTCATGGCTGAGCGATATTCCATCATACGTAAGTACCACAATATCTTGAACCATTTTTGTCTTTCCCGGGATACATAAGGTGTACACAAGTTGAGGTTCTTGTAAGCAGTGCAGCCATAAATTTGAGGGTGGCTCTGTCTTATTGATTTTCTGTTTTCCCAAGATATATTCCCTAGACTGCAAGTGCCCTTGGCTCGGTAGCTCTGTAGTTTAGTTGTTTTAGGGAACACAGTGCACTCCTCCAGAGAGGCAGCTGGCAACTTACATCCCGCCCATTAGCAAAACAAGGCTCCCTGTTCTCCAGGGCCTGTCTTGCCTTTCTGGTTTTTACACATTTTGTGGATGTCCCTTTTGACCGGTGGGAAGGGATACTTCTTTGTAGTGCAGATTTGCATTGCTGCTGGCTTGCTTGGCCAAAAAGGGCGTATGTGTTTTCTCCTGAATATATGCAGGAGAAAACGCATAAGCCCTTTTTGGCCAAGTGCATCATTGTCGAAGTTGTGCCCCTCTTCCTGTGCTATACAAGTGATTCCAACGTACCTCTTGAAATCTGTTTCCTGCTATTCTGCCACGCTTTCAAGTCCAGCTCGTTGCCTTCCTTCAAAAGATTTTTGGACGATAGTTGTCCTTTAATATTCGGCCAGTTTGTGAATTGCTGGGCCCCTGAGCTCCATTTATCAAATCATTTTTTGTGAGCTGACCACAAGTCCAAAATTTCGGTTCAGGACCTATACTGGTTCCCGGCAGGGGGATGAGTCTTTGGTTATTTCTTCATCCTGCCGGGAAATTAGAGTGCCATGTGCCCGTCAAGACGCCTAACAGCTACTCTCTCATTGGTTCTCCATCTTCCCTTTCATCCTCTGCCAAATTGGCAACCTGTGTTATCCAGGAGGTTAAAGGGGCTGTCTCTCCAAGTTGGGAGATTGATAGTAAAGCAGTTGGAAAGTCAAACTGGAGCACCAGGAGAGGGACAATTAGTTGAGTTTTAGAAACATTTCGTATACACAGTGTGTCCATTCTCTAGGGTTCCGGTACTTGTTATAGCTGTAGTAATATTCCCTTCAACCTGGAGAGTTTGGAAGCATGGAATGGAGGCCACGCAATATTGCTTTAAATGGTCTGTGTTTGCTCACCCAGTCTCAGCAATCCTCTCAGTCCTAAGTGTCCAGCCTTATGCCACATCAAGCTGTAGTTGTAGATAGGTTCATTGCAGGTTTCATCAGAGACCCAGAAGGAATTGTAAAGATTTTCGCTGTTTTTTTGTTTTGTTTTTGAAATTCCTTTTTATAGTGGGTTTGAGCTGATTCTCACTGCCATGTTTATGCCAGTCTAGACACACTTGTTTCCCTTATGGAGACATATCAATACATAGGTTTTAAGATTCTTACTAGTCAGATATATTCCTCTGCAGAAAATATGGAGTTTTGAGTCCCTTTCCCCGAGGAAGGTGTAGGTCTTGTCTATTCCATAGTTGGTTTTTGGAACAATACATGTGCTTATATCAAACTCTGGTTTTATGCATCACCCCACCTCTCCTTCCCCCTTAAGCAGGCATAAGAGTGTTTTCTAAATGTGAGACTCTGTTCCCTTTCCTTACTCAGTTCATGTGTAGCCATGTTTACAGGATCTTCATAAGTGATATCTTATGATAAGTTTCTTTTTCTGTGTGACTTATTTCACTTAGAATCATCGTACCTGAATCCACTCATTTTGCTGCTACTGGTCTTATGACATTGATTTCATGGCTGAGGGATATTCCATCGTATGTAAGTAACACAATTTTTTGAACCATTTTTATATTTCCTGGGCTATTTAAGCTGTACCCAAGTTGAGGTTCTTGTAAGCAGTGTAGCCCTAAATATTGGGGTGGATCTGTCTTATTGATTTTCAGTTTTCGCAAGGTATATTCCCTAGACTGAAAGTGCCCTTGGCTCTGTAGCTCTGTTATTTACTTGCTTTAGGGAAAACAATGCACTCCTCCAGAGAGGCAGTTGGCAATTTACATCCCGCCCATCAGCATAACAAGGCTCCCTGTTCTCCAGGGCCTGTCTTGCCTTTCTGGTTTTTACCCATTTTGTGGATGTCCGTTTTGACCAGTGGGAATTGATACTACATTGTAGTGCAGATTTGCATTGCCCACTTGCTTGCTTGGCCAAAAAGTGTGTATGCGTTTTCTCCTGAATATATTCAGGAGAAAACCCATACGCCCTTTTTGGCCAAGTGCATCATTGTCGATGTTGTGCCCAACTTCCTGTGCTTTAAAGGCGATTCCAACGTACCTCTTGAAATCTGGTTCCTGCTATTCTGCCTCGCTTTCAACTCCCCCACGATGCCTCCCCTCAACAGATTTTTGGACGATAGTTGCCCTTTATTACTCTTCCTGTTTGTGAATTTGTGTGCCCCTCAGCTCCATTTTTTAACTCGTTTTTTTGTGAACTGAACGCAAGACCAATATTTTGGTTCAGGACCTATACTGGTTTAAGGTGGGTGGCTGAGACGTTGATTAATTCTTCTTCCCCCTGGGAAATAAGGGTGACATGTGCCCGTCCATATGCCTAACAACTACTCTCTCATTGGTTCTCCCTGCTCGCATTCATCCTCTGCCAAATTGGCAACCTTTGCGAAACAGGAGGTTAAAGGTCCTTCTCTCCAGCTTTGGAGATTGATAGTAAAGCAGTTGGACAGTCAAAGTGGAGCACAAGGAGAGGGACTATTCGTTGAGTTTTAGAGACCTTTCATATTCACAATGTGTCCATTCTCTAGGTTTCCCGTACATGTTATAGCTCAAGTAATATTCCCTTCAACATGGAGAGTTGGGACCCATGGAATGGATGCCATGCATTATTGCTTTAAAGAGTCTGCATTTTCTCACGCAATCTCAACAATCCTCTCAGTCCCATGTGTCCAGCCTTATGCCACATCCAGCTGTCATTGTAGATAGGGTCATTCCATATTTCATCAGAAACCCTGAAGGAATTGTAAAGAATTTCCCTGTTTTATTGTTTTGTGTTTGAAATTCTTTTTTATAGTGGGTTTGAGCTATTTCTCGCTGCCATGTTTATGCCAGTCAAGACACACTTGATTCCCTTATGGAGACATATCAGTACATAGGTTTTAAGATTCTTACTAGTCAGATATATTCCTCTGCGGGAAATATGGGGTTTTGAGTCCCTTTCACTGAGGAAGGTATAGGTAGGTCTTGTCTATTCCATAGTTGGTTTTTGAAATGGTACCTGTGCATATATCAAACTCTGGTTTTATGCATCACCCCACCTCTCCTTCCCCCTTAAGCAGGCATAAGGGTGTTTTCCAAATGTTAGACTCTGTTTTCTTTCCTAACTGAGTTCACGTGTAGCCATGTTAACAGGATCTTCATAAGTGATATCTTATGATAAGCTTCTTTTTCTGTGTGACTTATTTCACTTAGAATCATCGTACCTGAATCCACTCATTTTGCTGCTACTGGTCTTATGACATTGATTTCATTGCTGAGGGATATTCCATCGTACGTAAGTACCACAATTTTTTGAACCATTTTTATATTTCCTGGGATATTTAAGGTGTACCCAAGTTGAGGTTCTTGTAAGCAGTGCAGCCCTAAATTTGGGGGTGGCTCTGTCTTATTGATTTTCAGTTTTCCCAAGGTATATTCCCTAGACTGGAAGTGCCCTTAGCTCTGTAGCTCTGTTGTTTACTTGTTTTGGGGAACACAGTGCACTCCTCCAGTGAGGCAGTTGGCAATTTACATCCCGCCCATCAGCATAACAAGGCTCCCTGTTCTCCAGGGCCTGTCTTTCGTTTCTGGATTTTATCCATTTTGTGGATGTCACTTTTGACTCGTGGGAAGTGCTACTTCTTTGTAGTGCAGATTTGCATTGCCTGCTTACTTGCTTGGCCAAAATGGGCGTATGCGTTTTCTCCTGAATATATTCAGGAGAAAACGCATACGCCCTTTTTGGCCAAGTGCATCATTGTCGAAGTTGTGCCCCTCTTCCTGTACTTTAAACGCGATTCCCACGTACCTCTTGAAATATGTTTCCTGCTATTCTGCCTCGTTTTGAAGTCCGCCTCGTTGCCTTCCCTGAACAGATTTTTGGAGGAGAGTTGACCTTTATTAATCTGCCTATTTGTGAATTTCTGTGACCCTGAGCTACATTTTTTAACTCGTTTTTTGTGAGCTGAACGCAAATCCAAAATTTTGGTTCAGGAACTATACTGGTTCCGAGTGGGTGGCTGAGTCTTAGGTTAATTCTTCTTCCTCCAGGGATATAAGAGTGACATGTGCCCGTCCAAATGCCTAACAGCTACTCTCTCACTGGTTCTCCCTCTTCCCTTTCATCCTCTGTCAAATTGGCAACCTGTGCATATCAGGAGGTTAAAGGTGCTGTCTCTCCAGTTTGGGAGATTGATAGTAAAGCAGGTGGAAAGTCAAACTGGAGCACCAGGAGAGGGACTATTCGTTGAGTTTTAGAGACCTTTCATATTCACAGTGTGTCCATTCTCTAGGTTTCCCGTACATGTTATAACTCTAGTAATATTCCCTTCCACCTGCAGAGTTGGGACCCATGGAATGGGTGCCATGCATTTTTGCTTTAAAGGGTCTGCATTTGCTCACCCAATCTCACCAATCCTCTCAGTCCCATGTGTCCAGCCTTATGCCACATCCAGCTGTCATTGTAGATAGGGTCATTCCAGGTTTCATCAGAGACCCTGAAGGAATTGTAAAGAAGTTCCCTGTTTTTTTGTTTTTCAAATTCCTTTTTATAGTGGGTTTGAGCTGATTCTCGCTGCCATGTTTATGCCAGTCTAGACACACTTGCTGCCCTTACGGAGACATATCAATACATAGGTTTTAAGATTCTTATTAGTCAGATATATTCATCGGCGGGAAATATGTGGTTTTGAGTCCCTTTCACTGAGGAAGGTGTAGGTATTGTCTATTCCATAGTTAGTTTTTGGAACGGTACCTGTGCTTATATCAAACTTTGGTTTTATGCATCACCCCACCTCTCCTTCCCCATTAAGCAGGCATAAGTGTGTTTTCTAAATGTGAGACTCTGTTCTCTTTCCTAAATCAGTTCATGTATAGCCATGTTTACAGGATCTTCATAAGTGATATCTTATGATAAGTTTCTTTTTCTGTGTGACTAATTTCACTTAGAATCATCGTACCTGTATCCACTCATTTTGCTGCTACTGGTCTTATGACATTGATTTCATGGCTGAGGGATATTCCATGGTATGTAATACCACAATTTTTTGAACCATTTTTATATTTCCTGGGATACTTAAGGTGTACCCAAGTTGAGGTTCTTGTAAGCAGTGCAGCCCTAAATTTTGGGGTGGCTCTCTCTTATTGATTTTCAATTTTCCCAAGGTATATTCCCTAGACTAGAAGTGCCCTTGGCTCTGTAGCTCTGTTGTTTACTTGTTTTAGGGAACACAATGCACTCCTCCAGAGAGGCAGTTGGCAATTTACATCCCGCCCATCAGCATAACAATGCTCCCTGTTCTCCAGGGCCTGTCTTGCCTTTCTGGTTTTTACCCATTTTGTGGATGTCTCTTTTGACCGGTGGGAATTGATACTTATTTGTAGTGCAGATTTGCATTGCCCACCTGTTTGCTTGGCCAAAAATGGCGTATGCGTTTTCTCCTTAATATATTCAGGAGAAAACACATAAACTCTTTTTGGCCAAATGCATCATTGTCGAAGTTGTGCCCCTCTTCCTGTGCTTTAAAGGTGATTCCAACGTACCTCTTGAAATGTGTTTCCTGTTATTCTGCCTCCCTTATAAGTTCGCCTCATTGCCTTCCCTCAACAGATTTTTGAGCGATAGTTGCCCTTTATTACTCTGCCAGTTTGTTGATTGCTGTGCCCCTGAGCTCCATTTTTTAACTCGTTTTTCCTGAGCTGAACGCAAGTTCAATATTTTGGTTCAGGACCTATACTGTTTCCCGGTGGGTGGCTGAGACTTTGGTCAATTCTTCTTCCACCCGGGAAATAAGAGTGACATATGCCCGTCCAAATGCCTAACAGCTACTCTCTCTTTGGTTCTCCCTCTTCCCATTCATCCTCTGCGAAATTGGCAACCTGTGCGAAAAAGGAGGTTAAAGGTGCTGTCTCTGCCGGTTGAGAGATTGATAGTAAAGCAGTTGGAAAGTCAAACCGGAGCACCAGGAGAGGGACTATTCATTGAGATTTAGAGACCTTTCGTATTCACATTGTGTCCATTCTCTAGGTTTCCCGTACATGTTATAGCTGTAGTAATATTCCCTTCAACCTGGAGAGATGGGACCCATGGAAAGGGTGCCATGCATTATTGCTGTAAAGGGTCTGTATTTGCACACCCAATCTCACCAATCCTCTCAGTCCCATGTGTCCAGCCTTATGCCACATCCACCTGTCATTGTAGACAGGGTCATTCCAGGTTTCATCAGAGACCCTGAAGGAATTGTAAAGAATTTCGCTGTTTTTTTGTTTTGTTTTTGAAATTCCGTTTTATAGTGGGTTTGATTTGATTCTCGCTGCCATGATTATGCCAGTCTAGAAACACTTGATTCCCTTATGGAGACATATCAATACATAGGTTTTAAGATTCTTACTAGTCAGATATATTCCTCTGCGGGAAATATGGGATTTTGAATCCCTTTCACTGAGGAAGGTGTAGGTCTTCTCTATTCCATAGTTGGTTTTTTGAATGGTACCTGTGCTTATATCAAACTCTGGTTTTATGCATCACCCCACCTCTCCTTCCCCCTTAAGCAGGCATAAGAGTGTTTTCTAAATGTGAGACTCTGTTCTCTATCCTAACTCAGTTCATGTGTAGCCATGTTTACAGGATCTTCATAAGTGATATCTTATGATATGTTTCTTTTTCTGTGTGACTTATTTCACTTAGAATCATCGTACCTGAATCCACTCATTTTGCCGCTACTGGTCTTATGACATTGATTTCATCGCTGAGGGATATTCCATCGTACGTAAGTACCACAATTTTTTGAACCATTTTTATATTTCCTGGGATACTTAAGGTGTACCCAACTTGAGGTTCTTGTAAGCAGTGCAGGCGTAAATTTTGGGGTGGCACTGTCTTATTGATATGCAATTTTTCCAAGGTATATTCCCTAGACTGGAAGTGTCCTTGGCTCTGTAGCTCTGTTTTTTACTTGTTTTAGGGAAAACAATGCACTCCTCCAGAGAGGCAGTTGGCAATTTACATCACGCCCATCAGCATAACAAAGCTCCCTGTTCTCCAGGGCCTGTCTTGCCTTTCTGGTTTTTACCCATTTTGTGGATGTCCCTTTTGACCGGTGGGAAGTGATATTTCTTTGTACTGCAGATTTGCATTGCACACTTGCTTGCTTGGCCATAAAGGGCGTATGCGTTTTCTCCTGAATATATTCAGGAGAAAATGCATACGCCCTTTTTGGCCAAGTGCATCATTGTCGAAGTTGTGCCCTTCTTCCTGTGCTTTAAAGGCGATTCTAACGTACCTCTTGAAATCTGTTTCCTGCTATTCTGCGTCACATTCAAGTTTGCCTCGTTGCCTTCCCTCAACAGATTTTTGGATTACAGTTGTCCTTTATTACTCTGCCAGTTTGTGAATTGCTCTGCCCTATAGCTCCTTTTTTTAACTTGTTTTTTGTGAGCTGAACGCCAGTCCCATATTTTGGTTCTGGACCTGTACTGGTTCCCGGTGGGTGGCTGAGACTTTGGTTAATTCTTGTTCCGCACGGGAAATAAGAGTGACATGTGAACGTCCAAATGCCTAAGAGCTACTCTCTCATTGGTTCTCCCTCTTCCCTTTCATCATTTGCCAAATTGGCAACCTGTGCGAACCAGGAGGTTAAAGGTGCTGTCTCTCCAAGTTGGGAGATTGATAGTAAAGAAGTTAGAATGTGAAACTGGAGCACCAGGAGAGGGACTATTCGTTGAGATTTAGAAACCTTTCATATTCACAGTGTGTCCATTCTCTAGGTTTCCCATACAAGTTATAGCTGTTGTAATATTCCCTACAACCTGGATAGTTGGGACCCATGGAATGGGTGCCATGCATTATTGCTTTAAAGGGTCTGCATATGCTCACGAATCTCACCAATCCTCTCAGTCCCATGTGTCCAGACTTATGCCAACTCCAGCTGTCGTTGTAGATAGGGTCATTTCAAGTTTCATCAGAGACCCTGAAGGAAATGTAAAGAATTTCGCTGTTTTTTTGTTTTGTTTTTGAAATTCCGTTTTATAGTGGGTTTGAGCTGATTCTCGCTGCCATGATTATGCCAGTCTAGAAACACTTGATTCCCTTATGGAGACATATGAATACATAGGTTTTAAGTTTCTTACTAGTCAGATATATTCCTCTGCCGGAAATATGGGATTTTGAATCCCTTTCACTGAAGAAGGTGTAGGTTTTCTCTGTTCCATAGTTGGTTTTTGGAATGGTACCTGTGCTTATATCAAACTCTGGTTTTATGCATCACCCCACCTCTCCTTCCCCCTTAAGCAGGCATGAGAGTGTTTTCTAAATGTGAGACTCTGTTCTCTTTCCTAACTCAGTTCATGTGTAGCCATGTTTACAGGATCTTCATAAGTGATATCTTATGATAAGTTTCTTTTTCTGTGTGACTTATTTCACTTAGAATCATCGTACCTGAATCCACTCATTTTGCTGCTACTGGTCTTATGACATTGATTTAATGGCTGAGGGATATTCCATCATACGTAAGTACCACAATTTTTTGAACCATTTTTATCTTTCCTGGGATACTTAAGGTGTACACAAGTTGAGGTTCTTGTAAGCAGTGCAGCCCTAAATATTGGGGTGGCTCTCTCTTATTGATTTTCAGTTTGCCAAGGTATATTCCCTAGACTGGAAGTGTACTTGGCTCTGTAACACTGTTGTTTACTTGTTTTAGGGAACACAATGCACTCCTCCAGAGAGGCAGTTGGCAATTTACATTGCGCCCATCAGCATAACAAGGCTCCCTGTTCTCCAGGGCCTGTCTTGAATTTCTGGTTTTTACCCTTTTTGTGGATGTTCCTGTGGACCGGTGGGAAGTCATACTTCATTGAAGTGCAGACTTGCATGCCCGCTTGCTTGCTTGGCCAGAAAAGGCATATGCGTTTTATACTGAATATACTCAGGAGAAAATACATACGCCTTTTTGGCCAAGTGCATCATTGTCGAAGTTGTGTCACTCTTCCTGTGCTTTAAAGGCGATTCGAACGTACCTTTTGAAATCAGTTTCCTGCTATTCTACCTCGCTTTCAAGTCCACCTCGTTGCCTTCCCTCAACAGATTTTTGGACGATAGTTGCCCTTTATTACTCGGCCAGTTTGTGAATTGCTGTGCCCCTGAGATCCGTTTTTTAACTTTTTTTTTTCTGTGCTTTACGCAAGTCCAATATTTTGGTTCGGGAACTATACTGGTTCCTGGTGGGTGGCCGAGATTTTGGTTAATTCTTCTTCCTCCCGGGAAATAAGATTGACATATGCCCGTCCAAATGCCTAACAGCTACTCTCTCATTGTTTCTCCCTCTTCCCATTCATCCTGTGCGAAATTGGCAACCTGTGCGAAACAGAATTTAAAGGTGCTGTCTCTCCAGGTTGGGAGATTGATAGTAAAGCAGTTGGAAAGTCAAACCGGAGCACCAGGAGAGGGACTATTCGTTGAGTTTTAGAGACCTTTCGTATTCACAGTGTGTCCATTCTCTAGGTTTCCCGTACATGTTATAGCTATAGTAATATTCCCTTCAACCGGGAGAGTTGGGACCCATGGGATGGGTGCCCTGCATTATTGCTTTAAAGGGTCTGCAATTGCTCACCCAATCTCACCAATCCTCTCAGTACCATGTGTCCAGCCTTATGCCACCTCCAGCTGTCGTTGTAGATAGCTTCATTCCAGGTTTCATCAGAGAACCTGAAGGAATTGTAAAGAATTTCCCTGTTTTTTTGTTTTGTTTTTGAAATTCCTTTTTATAGTGGGTTTGAGCTGATTCTCACTGCCATGATTATGCCAGTCTAGAAACACTTCATTCCCTTACAGAGACATATCAATACATAGGTTTTAAGATTCTTACTAGTCAGATATATTCCTCTGCGGAAAATATGGGTTTTTGAGTCCCTTACACTGAGGAAGGTGTAGGTCTTGTCTATTCCATACTTGGTTTTCGCAACCGTACCTGTGCTTATATCAAACTCTGGTTTTATGCATCACCCCACCTCTCCTTCCCCCTTAAGCAGGCATAAGAGTGTTTTCTAAATGTGAGACTCTGTTCTCTCTCCTAACTCAGTTCATGTGTAGCCATATTTTCAGGATCTTCTAAGTGATATCTTATGATAAGTTTCTTTTTCTGTGTGACTTATTTCACTTAGAATCATCGTACCTGAATCCTCTCATTTTGCTGCTACTGGTCTTATGATATTGATTTCATGGATGAGGGATATTCCATCGTATGTAAGTACCACAATTTTTTTGAACCATTTTTATCATTCCTGGGATACTTAAGGTGTACCCAAGTTGAGCTTCTTGTAAGCAGTGCAGCCCTAAATTTTTGGGTGGCTCTGTCTTATTGATTTTCAGTTTTCCCAAGGTATATTCCCTAGACTGGAAGTGCCCTTGGTTCTGTAGCTCTGTTGTTTACTTCTTTTAGGGAACACAATGCACTCGTTCAGAGAGGCAGTTGGCAATTTACATCCCGCCCATCAGCATAACAAGGCTCTCTGTTCTCCAGGGCGTGTCTTGCCTTTCTGAATTTTACACATTTTGTGGATTTCCCTTTTGACCAGTGGGAAGTGATACTTCTTTGTAGTGCAGATTTGAATTGCCTGCTTGCTTGCTTTGCCAAAAAGGGCGTATGCGTTTTCTCCTGAATATATTCAAGACAAAATGCATACGCCCTTTTTGGCCAAGTGCATCATTGTCGAAGTTGTGCCCCTCTTCCTGTGCTTTAAAGGCAATTCCAACGTACCTCTTGAAATCTGTTTCCTGCTATTCTGCCTCGCTTTCAAGTCCACCTCGTTGCCTTCCCTCAACAGATTTTTGGACGATAGTTGTCCTTTATTACTCTGCCAGTTTCTGAATTGCTGTGCCCCTGAGCTCCACTTTTTAACTCGTTTTTTATCAGCTGAACGCAAGTCCAGAATTTTGGCTCAGGACCTATACTGGTTCCCAGTGGGTGCCTGAGAATTTGGTTAATTCTTCTTCCTCCCAGGATATAAGAGTGACATGTGCCCGTCCAAATGCCTAACAGCTACTCTCTCATTGGTCCTCCCTCTTCCCTTTCATCCTCTGCCAAATTGGCAACCTGTGCGCACCACCAGGTTAAATGTGCTGTCTCTCCAATTTGGGAGATTGATAGTAAAGCAGTTGGAAAGTCAAACCAGAGCACCAGGAGGGGGATTATTCGTTGAGTTGTAGAAACCTTTCGTATTCACAGTGTGTCCATTCTCTATGTTTCCCGCACATGTTATACCTGTAGTAATATTCCCTTTAACCTGGAGAGTTGGGACCCTTGGAATGGGTGCCATGCATTATTGCTTTAAAGGGTCTGCATTTGCTCACCCAATCTCACCAATCCTCTCAGTCCCATGTGTCCAGCCTTATGCCACATCCAGCTGTCATTGTAGATATGGTCATTCCAGGTTTCATCAGAGACCCTGAAGGAATTGTAAAGAATTTCCCTTTTTTGTTATTTTTCAAATACCTTTTTATAGTGGGTTTGAGCTGATTCTCACTGCCATGTTTATGCCAGTGTAGACACACTTGATTCCCTTACAGAGACATATCAATACACAGGTTTTAAGATTTTTCCTAGTCAGATATAATCCTCTGCGGGAAATATGGGGTTTTGAGTCCCTTTCACTGAGGAAGCTGTAGGTCTTGTCTATTCTATAGTTCGTTTTTGGAACGGTACCTGTGCTTATATCAAACTCTGGTTTTATGCATCACCCCACCTCTCCTTCCCCCTTTAGCAGGCATAATAATGTTTTCTAAATGTGAGAGTGTGTTCTCTTTCCTAAATCAGTTCATGTGTAGCCATGTTTACAGGATCTTCATAAGTGATATTTTATGATAAGTTTCTTTTTCTGTGTGATTTATTTCACTTAGCATCATCGTACCTGAGTCCACACATTTTGCTGCTACTGGTCTTATGACATTGATTTCATGGCTGAGGGATATTCCATCATATGTAAGTAACACAAATTTTTTAAACCATTTTTATCTTTCCTGGGATATTTATGGTGTACCCAAGTTGAGGTTCTTGTAAGCAGTGCAGCCCTAAATTTTGGGGTTGATCTGTCTTATTGATTTTCAGTTTTCCCAAGGTATATTCCCTAGACTGGAAGTGCCATTGGCTCTGTAGCTCGGTTGTTTACTTGTTTATAGAACACAATGCCCTCCTCCAGAGAGGCACTAGGCAATTTACATCCCACTCCTCAGTATAACAAGGCTCCCTGCTCTCCAGGGCCAGTCTTGCCTTTCTGGATTTTACCCATTTTGTGGATGTCCCTTTTGACTGGTGGATAGTGATACTTCTTTGTAGTGCAGATTTGCATTGCCCGCTTGCTTGCTTGGCCAAAAAGGGCATATGTGTTTTCTCCTGAATATATTCAGGAGAAAACGCATATGCCCTTTTTGGCCAAGTGCATCATTGTCGAAGTTGTGCCCCTCTTCCTGTGCTTTAAAAGTGATTCCAATGTACCAGTTGAAATCTGTTTCCTGCTATTCTGCCTCGCTTTCAAGTCCACCTCGTTGCCTTCCCTCAACAGATTTTTGGACGATAGTTGTCCTTTATTACTCTGCCTGTTAGTAAATTGCTGTGCCCTTGAGATCAATTATTTAACTCGCTTTTTGTGAGCTGAACGCAAGTCCAATATTTTGGTTCAGGAACTATACTGGTACCCGGTGGGTGGCTGAGACTTTGGTTAATTCTTCTTCCTCTCGGGAAAGAAGAGTGACAAGTGCCCGTCCAAATGCCTAACAGCTACTCTCTCGTTGGTTCTCCCTCTTCCCTTTCATCCTCTGCCAAATTGGCAACCTGTGTGAAACAGGAGGTTAAAGAGGCTGTCTCTCCAAGTTGGCAGATTGATAGTAAAGCAGTTGGAAAGTCAATCCGGAGCACCAGGAGAGGGACTATTCGTTGAGTTTTAGAGACCTTTCGTATTCACAGTGTGTCCATTCTCTAGGTTTCCCGTACATGTTATAGCTGGAGTAATATTCCATTCAACCTGGAGAGATGGGACCCATGGAATGGGTGCCATGCATTATTGCTTTAAAGGGTCTGCATTTGCTCCCCAATCTTACCAATCCTCTCAGTCCCATGTGTCCATCCTTATGCCACATCCAGCTGTCAGTGCAGCTAGGGTCATTGCAGGTTTCGTCAGAGACCCTGAAGGAATTGTAAAAAATTTACCTTTTTTTTCGTTTGTTTCTCAAATTCCTTTTTATTGTGGGTTTCAGCTGATTCTCGCTGCCATGTTTATGCCAGTCTAGACACACTTGATTCCCTTATGGAGACATATCAATACATAGGTTTTAAGATTCTTAGTAGTCAGATATATTGCTCTGCGGGTAATATGGTGTTTTGAGTTCCTTTCACTGAGGAAGGTGTAGGTATTGTCTATTCCATAATTGGTTTTTGGAACGGTACCTGTGCTTATATCAAACTCTGGATTTATGCATCACCCCACCTCTCCTTTCCCCTTAAGCAGGCATAAGAGTGTTTTCTAAATGTGAGGCTCTGTTCTCTTTCCTAACTCAGTTCATGTGTAGCCATGTTTACAGGATCTTCATAAGTGATATCTTATGATATGTTTCTTTTTCTGTGTGACTTATTTCACTTAGAATCATCGTACCTGAATCCACTCATTTTGGTGCTACTGGTCTTATGACATTGATTTCATGGCTGAGGGATATTCCATTGTATGTAAATAACATAATTTTTTGAAACGTTTTTATCTTTCCTTGGATATTTAAGGTGTACCCAAGTTGAGTTTCTTGTAAGCAGTGCAGCCCTAAATTTTGGAATGGCTCTGTCTTATTGATTTTCAGTTTTCCCAAGCTATATTCCCTAGACTGGAAGTGCCCTTGGCTCTGTAGCTCTGTTGTTTACTTGTTTTAGGGAACACAATGCCCTCCTCCAGAGAGGCAGTTGGCAATTTACATCCCGCCCATCAGGATAACAAAGCTCCCTGTTCTCCATTGCCTGTCTTGCCTGTCTGGTTTTTACACATTTTGCTGATATCCCTTTTGGCTGGTGGAAAGTGATAGTTCTTTGTAATGCAGATTTGCATTGCCCGCTTGCTTGCTTGGCCGAAAAGGGCATATGCGTTTTCTCCTGAATATATTCACGTGAAAACCCACATGCCCTTTATGACCATTTCCATTATTTTCGAAGTTGTGATGCTTTTCCTGTGTTTAAAGGCGATTCCAATGTTCCTCTTGAAATCTGTTTCATGCCACTCTGCCTCATTTTCACTTCTGCCTCGTGGCTTTCCCTCAACAGATTTTTGGAAGAGAGTAGTCCTTTATAACTCTGCAGGTTAGTGAATTGCTGTGGCCCTGAGTTCCATTTTTCAACTCGCGTTTTTGTGAGCTGGCCGCAAATCCACTGTTTTGCTTCTGGACCTATACTGGTTCTGGTGGGGGCAGGCTGAGTCTTTGGTTAATTCCTCTTTGTGACGGGAAATTAGAGTGAAATGTGGCCGTCCAAATGCCTACAGCTACTCTCTCATTGGTTCTCTCTCTTCCCTTATATCCTCTGCACAATTTGCCAGCTGTGCGAACCAGGAGGTTATAGGGCCTGACTCTCCAAGTTGGGAGATTGATAGTAAAGAAGATGGAATGTCAAATTGGAGCACAAGGAGAGAAAAAAAGTAGTAGAGTTTTAGAAACCTTTCACCATCAGATGGTTTCCATTCTCTAGGTTCCCATACATGTTATAACTGTAGTGATATTCCCTTCTACTTGGAGAGTTGGGAACCATGGAATGCGTGGCAGGCATTATTGCTTTAAAGGGTCTGCATTTTTTCACCCAATCTCACCAATCCTCTCAGTCCCAAGTGACCAGCGTTATGCCACATCCAGCTGTCATTGTAGATAGGGTCATTCCAGGTTTCATCAGAACCCCTGAAGGTATTGTGTAAGAATTTTACAGTTTTTATGTTTTGTTTTGAAATTCATTTTTATATTGGGTTTGAGCTGATTCTCACTGCCATGTTTATGTCGTTCTAGACACACTTAGTTCCCTTACGGAGACACATCAATACATAGGTTTTAAAATTCTTACTAGTCAGATATATTTATCTGCGGGGAATAAGGATGTTGAGTTCCGTTCACTGAGGAAGGAGTAGGGCTTGTCTCTTCTGTTTTTGGATTATGGAACGGTACCTGTGCTAATATCAAACTTTTGTTTTGTGCATCTCCCCACCTGTCTTTCCCCTTAAGCAAGCGTTAAAGTGTTTTCTAAATCTGAGACTCTGTTCTCTTCCCTAATTCAGTTCATATGTAGCCATGTTTACATTCCCTTCACAAGTGATAACTTATGTCAAAATGCACCATGGCCTTCTCATAATAATGCTCCATGACCCCTGTCATCACAATGCTCCATGCCCTGGTTATCACAATGCTCCATGACCCTTGTCATCACAATTCTCCACGTCCTTGTCATCACAATGCTACATGACACTTCTCCTCAAAATATTACATGCTCTTGTCATCACAATTCTCCATGCACTTGAAATTGCAATGCTCCATGCACTTGTCATCACAATGCTCCATGCACTTGTCATCACAATGTTCCATGCCCTTGTCATCAGACTGCTCCATGACACCTGTCATCACAATGCTTCATGCCCCTTGTCATTAGGGTGCTCCATGATGCTCGACACCACAATTACCTAGGTCTTCTCATCACAATGCTCCACGGTTTTGCCATCACCATGCTCCATGCCTTGTCATCTCAAAGCTCAATGTCCCTTGTCCTCAGAATTCTCCATGACCTTGTCATTACAATGCTCCATGGCACTTCACATCAAAATGTTATATGCTCTTGTCATCACAATACTCCATGCACTTGTCATCGCAATGCTCCATGACCCCTGTCATAGGAAGCTCCATGCGCTGTTCATCACAATGTTTCACGACCTGGATATTAAAATGATCAATGGCCCTTGATATCACAATGCTCCATGCCCTTGTCATCACAATGCTCCTTTAATTTGTCACAGCAATCCTCCATGACACTTGGCATCACAATGCTCCATGATATTGTCAACAAACTGGAACATGACATATTTCATCACAATGCTCCCTGACAACTTTCTTCACAATAATCCATGACCTTGTCATCACAGTGCTCCATTCCCTTGTCATAACAATTCTCCATGACCCCTGTCATCACAATGTTCCATGACTCCAGTCATCACAACGTTTCATGACGTTTGTCATCACAATGATCCATGACCTCATCATCAACAGACTCTGTGACATCTTTAACCACAATGCTCCATGAACTTTTCATCACAATGTTCTTTGACCCTTGTCATCAATGTGCTCTATGCCTTTCTCAACACAATGCTCCATAACACTTGTCATCACAATGCTCCATGGGCTTGTCAGCACAATGCCCCATGACAAATGTCATCACAATGCGCCATGCACCTGTCATCACAGTGCTCCACAAACTTGTCATCACAATGCTCCATAAAACTTGACATCACAATGCTCCATGCACTTCTCATCAAAACGCTCTCTCACCACTGATATCACAATGATATATCACTATTCGTTACAATACTACCTCACCCCTGTCATCACAATATTCCATGACTCCTGTCAACACAATGCTACATACAATTATCATCACAATGTTCAATGACCACTGACATCACAATGTTCCATAACTCATGTCATCAAAATACTCCATGACACTTTTCATCAAAATGCTCCATGACCACTGACATCACAATGTTCCATAACCCCTGTCATCAAAATGCTCCATGACATTTTTCATCAAAATGCTCCATGACCCCTGCCATCACGATGTTCCATGGCCTTGTCATCACAAAGCTCCATGACCCTTCTCATCAAAATGTTCCAAGAACGCTGACATCACAATGTTCCATAACACCTGTCATCAAAATGATCCATGACACTTTTCATCAAATAGCTCCATGACCCTGTAATCAGAATGCTCCCTGCACTTCTCATCACAATGCACAATGCCCTTGCCATCAAAATGTTCCATAACCTTTGTCATCACAAAGATCCATGACGCTTGGCATCACAGTGCTCCATGTTATTGTCATCACAATGCTCCATGAACGCTCTCATCACATTGCTCCATGCCCTTGTCTTCACAAAGCTCTATGACACATGTCATTAGAATGCTCCATGGCCTTCTCATCACAATGCTCCATGCCCTTGCCATCACAATGCTCCATTACACCAGTCATAACAATCCTCCATGAACCCTGGCATCAAGATGTTCCATGGCCTTGTCATCACAAAGCTCCAAGACCCTTCTCATCACAATGCTCCAAGAACCCTGTAATCACAATGCTCTATGCCCCTTTTCATCTCAATGATCCATGAACCGTGTCATCACAGTGCACCTTGCCCATCATCATAAGGCTTCAGGCTATTGTCATCACAATGAAATCAAAATTATCCATGACCGCTGTCATCATAATGCTCCAAACCCTTGTGATCACAATGTTCCATAACACATGTCATCACAACACCCTGTGACGCTCATCATATCAATTATCCATGGTCTTCTCATCACAATGCTCCATGACCTTTGTCATCAAAATTCTCAATACAGTTGTCATCACAATGCTCCCTGACACTTGTCGTCAGTATGCTCCTTGAACCCTGTCATGACAAGGCTCCATGCCTTTTCATCACAATGATCCATGCCCTTTTCATCACAATGCTTCAAGACCCCTGTAATCACAATGCTCCATGCCCTTGTCATCACAAAGCTCCATGACACATGTCATCAAAATGCTCCATGGCCTTCTCCTCACAATGCTCAATGCCCTTGTCATAACAATGCTCCAAGACCCCTGTATTCACAATGCTCCAGGCCCCTTTTCATCAGAATGCTCCATGAGACTTGTTATCACAAGTCTCCATGGTCTTATCATCACAATGCTCCAGGAGCTTGTCATCACCTTGCTCCATTCCCTTGTCATCACAATGCTCCATGACCCCTGTCATCACAATAATCCATGAATATTTTCAGCCCAATGCTCCATGATATTCTCATCACAATGCTCCATGACAAATATCATCAAAATGCTCCATGACCACTGTCATCACAACACTCCATGACACCTGACAACACAATGATCCGGGACTCTTGTCATCACAATGATCCATTCCCTACTCATCACAATGCTCCATGACCCTTGTCATCACAATGATCCATGCCATGTCATCCCAATGCTCCATGACCCCTGTATTCACAAAGCTCCGTGACGCTTATCATCACAGTGCTCCGTGACACATGTCAACACAATGCTCCATGCCTTTGTCAGCAAAATGCTACATGACCTTGTCATTACCATGCTCTATGCGTTTGTCATCACAATATTCCATTACCATTGTCATCACAATCCTCCATGAACCTTGGGATCACATTGCTTCATGCCCTTGTCATCACAATGCTCCATGCTCCTTGAAATCAAAATGATCCATGACCTCTCTCATTGAAATGAACCAAAATCTTGTGATCACAATGTTCCATAACACTTTTCATCACAACGCTCCATGATGCCTATCATCACGATACTCCATGCCCTATTCATCACAATGCTCCATGACCATTGTCATCACAATTTTCAATACAGTTTTCATCACAATGCTCCCTGACACTTGTCATCAGAATGCTCCTTGGACCCTGTCACGAAAAGGCTCCATGCCTTTTTCCTCACAATGTCCCATGCCGTTTTCATCACAATGCTCCATGCCATTGTCATCAAAGTACTCCACAGGCTTGTCTTCAGAATGCTCCATGACCCTTGTCATCATAATTCTCCATGCACTTGTCAGCACAATGCTCCCTGACCCTTGTCTTCACAATGCTCCAAGCCATTGTCATCACAATGCTCCATTACCTTTGTCATCAGAATCCTCCATGACACTTGGCATCACAATGCTCCATGCCATTGTCATCACAATGGGCCATTAAATATGTCATCACAATGCTCCCTGACACCTCTCTTCACAATACTGCATGAACTGGTCATCACAATGCTCCATGCCCATGTCATCACAATGTGCCATTCCAACTGTCATCACAATAATCCATGAAACGTATTAGACCAATGATACATGCCCATGTCATCACAATGCTCCATGCCCTTGTTATCACAATGCTCCATGAACCCTGTCATCACAATGCTCCTTGACTCCAGTCATCACAATGCTTCATGACCTTTGTCATCACAATGGTCCATGCCCTCATCATCAACAGTCTCTGTGACCTTTTTAACCACAATGCTCCATGAACATTTCATCACAATGCTCTGTAACACTTGTCATCACAAAACTCTATGCCTTTCTCAGCACAATGCTCCATGCCCTTGTCATCACAATGCTCCATGACCCCTGTCATCACAATGCTCCTTGACTCCAGTCATCACAATTCTTCATAACATTTGTCATCACAATGGTCGATGCCCGCATCATCACAAGGCTCTGTTACTTTTGTAACCACAGTGCTCCATGAACTTTTCATCACAATGCTCCGTGACTCTTGTCATCAAAATGCTCCTTGCCTTTGTCAGAAAAGTGCTCCATGACCCTTGTCATCACAATGTGCCACACGCTTTTCATCCCAACGGTCCACAAATTTGTCATCGCCATGCTCCCTAAACCATGTAATCACAATGCTCCATTACCCCTGTCATAACAATGCTCCATGACCCTTGCCATCACAATGTTCCACGGCCTTGTCATCACAAGGCTCCATGACCCTTGTCATCACAATGCTCCAAGACCCCTGTAATCACAATGCTCCATGCCCTTTTCATCACAAAGCTCCATGACTCATGTCAACAGAAAGTTCCATGGCCTTCTCATCAAAATGCTCCATGCCCTTGTCATCACAATGCTACCACACCCCTGTAATCACAATGCTCAATGCCCCTTTTCATCTCAATGCTCCATGAACCCTGTCATCACAATGCATCATGCCCATCATCATAAAGCTTCTGGCTATTGTCAGCACAATGAAAAAATAATTCTCTATGACCTCTGTCATCACAATGCTCCATGACCCCTGTCATCACAATACTCCATGTACATTTTCAGCCCAATGCTCCATGACACTTGTCATCACAATGATCCATGCCCTTTTCATCCCAATGCTCCATGACCCCTGTATTCACAATGCTCCTTGACACTTGTCTTCACAGTGCTCCATGACACCTGTCATCACAATGCTCCATGCCTTTGTCAGCAAAATGCTACATGACCTTGTCATTACAATTCTCTATGTGCTTGTCATCAAAATACTCCATTACCATTGTTATCACAATCCTCCATGAACCTTGGGATCACATTGCTTCATGCCCTTGTCATCACAATGCTCCATGATCTTTGTCATCACAATTCTCCATGCATTTGTCACCACAATGCTCCCTGACCCTTGTCATCACAATGCTCCAAGCCATTGTCATCACAATGATCCATTACCTTTGTCATCAGAATCCTCCATGACACTTCGCATCACAATGCTCCATGCCATTGTCATCACTATGGGCCATTGCATATGTCATCACAATGCTCCCTGACACCTGTCTTCACAATAATGCATGACCTGGTTATCACAATGATCCATGCCCTTGTCATCACAATGCGCCATTCTAACTCTCATCGCAATAATCCATGAAATTTATTAGACCAATGTTCCATGCCCTTGTCATCACAATGCTCCATTCCCTTATTATCACAATGCTCCATGACCCCTGTCATCACAATGCTCCGTGACTACAGTTATCACAATGCTTCATAACCTTTGTCATCACAATGGTCCATGCCCTCGTCATCAACAGTCTCTGTGACATTTTTAACCACAATGCTCCATGAACTTTTCATCACAATGCTCTTTGACCCTTGTCATCACAATGCTCTTTGTATTTCTCAGCACAATGCTCCATGACCCTTGTCATCACAATGCTCCATGCGCTTGTCATCACAAAACTCCATGACGCATGACATCAGAATGCGCCATGGTTTTCTCATCACAATGCTCCATGCCCTAGTCATCACAATGCTCCAAGGCCCCTGTAATCAGAATGCTCCATGCCCCTTTTAATCAGAATGCTCCATTAGACTTGTCATCACAAGTCTCCATGGTCTCCTCATCACAATGCTCCATGACCCCTGTCATCTCAACACTCCATGAACATTTTCAGCCCAGTGCTCCATGACACTTGTCATCACAATGATCCATGCCCTTGTCATCCCAATGCTCCATGATCCCTGTATTCACAGTGCTCCGTGACGCTTGTCATCATATTGCTCCATGACACCTGTCATCACAATGCTCCATGCCTTTGTCAGCAAAATGCTACATGACCTTGTCATTACAATGTGCTATGCGCTTGTCATCACAATACTCCACTTCCATTGTCATCACAATCCTCCATGAATCTTGGGATCACATTGACTCATGCCCTTGTCATTACAATGCTCCATGCTCCTTGAAATCAAAATGATCCATGACCACTGTCATCACAATGCTCCAAACACATGTGATCACAATGTTCCATAACAGTTGTCATCACAATGCTCCATGATGCCTGTCATCACAATACTCCATGCACTTTTCATCACAATACTCCATGAACTTTGTCATCACAATTCTCAATACACTTGTCATCACAATGCTCCCTGACACTTGTCATCAGAATGCTCCTTGAACCCTGTCACGAAAAGGCTCCATGCATTTTTCTTCACAATGTCCCATGCCGTTTTCATCACAATGCTCCATGCCATTGTCATCAAAATACTCCACAAGCTTGTCATCAGAATGCTCCATGACCCTTGTCATCAAAATTCTCCATGCACTTGTCAGCACAATGCTCCCTGACCCTTCTCATCACAATGCTCCAAGCCATTGTCATCACAATGCTCCATTAACTTTGTCATCAGAATCCTCCATGACACTTGGCATCAAAATGTTCCATGCCATTGTCATCACAACTGGCCAATACATATGTCATCACAATGATCCCTGACACCTCTCTTCACAATACTGCATGACCTGGTCATCACAATGCTCCATGCCCTTGTCATCACAATGCGCCATTCCAACTGTCATTGCAACAATCCATGAAATTTATTAGACCAATGTTCCATGCCCTTGTCATCACAATGCTCCATGCCCTTGTTATCACAATGCTCCAGGACCCCTGTCATCAGTATGCTCCGTGACTCCAGTCATCACAATGCTTCATGTCCTTTGTCATCACAATGGTCCATGCCCTCTTCATCAACAGTCTCTGTGACCATTTTAACCACAATGTTCCGTGAACTTTTCATCACAATGGTCTTTGACCCTTGTCATCACAATGCTCTATGCATTTCTCAGCACAATGCTACATGACCCTTGGCATCACAATGCTCCATGCGCTTGTCAGCACAATGCTTCACGACACATGTCATCACAATGCACCATGTGCTTGTCATCACAGTGCTCCACAAACTTGTCATCACAGTGTTCCATAAATATTGTCATCATAATGCTCCATGCACTTCTCATCAAAATGCTCTCTCACCACTGATATCACAATGCTACATCACTATTTGTCACAATACTCCCTCACCCCTGTCATCACAATGTTCCATGACTCCTTTCATCACAATGCTACATGCACTTATCATCACAATGTTCGATGACCCCTGACATCAGAATGTTCCATAACACCTGTCATCTAAATGTTCCATGACACTTTTCATCCAATTGCTCCATGACCCTGTCATCACAATTCTCCCTGCCCTTCTCATCACAATGCACAACGCCCTTGCCATCAAAATGCTCCATGACTTTTGTCATCACAAAGATCCATGACCCTTGGCATCACAATGTTCCATGTCATTGTCATCACAATGCTCCATGAACGCTCTCATCACATTGCTCCATGAAATTGTCTTCACAAAGCTCCATGACACATGTCATCAGAATGCTCCATGGCCTTCTCATCACAATGCTCCATGCCCTTGCCATCACAAAGATCCATTACACCTGTCATAACAATGCTCCATGACCCCTGCCATCACGATGTTCCATGGCCTTCTCATCACAAGGCTCCATGACCATTCTCATCACAACACTCCAGGAACCATGTAATCACAATGCTCCATGCCACTTTTCATCTCAATGATCCACGAACCCTGTCATCACAACGAACCATGCCCATCACCATAATGCTTCATGCTATGGTCATCACAATGAAATCAAATGCTCCATGACCTATGTCATAACAATGCTCCAAACCCTTGTGACCACAATATTCCATAACACTTGTCATCACAATGCCCCATGACGCTCGTCATCACAGTTATCTATGGTCTTCTCATCACAATGCTCCATGACCTTTGTCATCACAATGATCCATGCGCTTTTCATCACAATGCTCCAAGACCCATGTAATCACAATGCTCCATGCCCTTGTCATCACAAAGCTCAATGACGCATGCCATCAGAATGCTCCTTGGGCTTCTCCTCACAATGTTCCATGCCCTTGTCATCACAATGTTCCAAGACCCCTGTAATCACAATGCTCCATGCCCCTTTTCATCAGTATGCTCCATGAGACTTGTCATCACAAGGCTCCATAGATTTGTTATCACAATGCTCCAGGACTTTGTCATCACAATGCTTCACGACCTTGTCATGAAAATTCTCAATGGCCCTTGTCATCATAATGCTCCAAGCCCTAGTCATCACAATTCTCCATTATATTTGTCATCACAATCCTCCATTACATTCGGCATCACAATGTTCCATGCCATTGTCATCGCAATGGACCATGACATGTGTCATCACAATGCTCCCTGACACCTGTCTTCACAAAACTCCATGACCTTCTCATCACAATGCTCCATGCCCTTGTCATCACAGTGCACCATGCCCACTGTCATCACAATAATCTATGAAATTTGTTAGACGAATGCTCCATTCTCCTATCATAACAATGTTCCATGCCCTTGTCATTACAATGCTCCATAACCGCTGTCATCACAATGCTCCGTGACTCCAGTCATCACGATGCTTCATAACGTTTGTCATCACAGTGATCCATGCCAGCGTCATCACAAGGCTCTGTAACCTATGTAGCCACAATGCTCCATGAATATTTCATCACAATTCTCTGTGACACTTGTCATCAAAATGCTCCATGTCTTTGTCAGAACTATGCTCCATGACCATTGTCATCACAATGTGCCACGCGCATTTCATCACAACGGTCCACAACCTTGTCATTGCAAGGCTCCATAAACGTTGTAATCACAATGGTCCATGCACTTCTCATCAAAATGCTCTCTCACCAGAGATATCACAATGTTCCATCACTATTCATCACAATACTCCCTCACCCATGAAATAACAAGGATTCATGACCCTGTCATCACA
This sequence comes from Mesoplodon mirus, assembly GCF_964341445.2. Classification (NCBI taxonomy): domain Eukaryota; kingdom Metazoa; phylum Chordata; class Mammalia; order Artiodactyla; family Ziphiidae; genus Mesoplodon; species Mesoplodon mirus. Next base: position 100,578 of record NW_028295172.1, read on the forward strand.
ATGCTACATCCCCTTATCATCACAATGTTCCATGACCCCTGACATCACAATGTTCCATAACCCCAGTCATCAAAATGCTCCATAACGATTGTCAACACAATTCTCCATGCACTTGCCAGCACAATGCTCCCTGACAATTGTAATCACAATGTTCCAAGCCATTGTCATCACAATGCTCCATTACCTTTGTCATCAGAATCCTCCATGATGCTTGTCATCACAGTGCTCCATGACACCTGTCATCACAATGCTCCATGCCTTTGTCAGCAAAATGCTACATGACCTTGTCATTACAATGCTCTATGTGCTTGTCATCACAATACTCCATTACCATTGTCATCACAACACTCCATGAACCTTGGGATCACATTGCTTCATTCCCTTGACATCACAATGCCCCATGCTCCTTGAAATCAAAATGATCAATGACCTCTTTCATCACAATGCTCCAAGCCCTTGTGATCACAATGTTCCATAACACTTGTCCTCACAACGGTCCATGATGCCTGTCATCACAATACTCCATGCCCTTTTCATCACAATGCTCCATGACCTTTGTCATCACAATTCTCAATACACTTGTCATCACAATGCTCCCTTACAGTTGTCGTCAGAATGCTCCTTGATCCCTGTCATGAAAAGGCTCCATGCCTTTTTCATCACAATGCCCCATGCCGTTTACATCACAATGCTCCATGACATTGTCATCAAAATACTCCACAAGCTTGTCATCAGAATGTTCCATGACCCTTGTCATCACAAATCTCCATGCACTTGTCAGCACAATGCTCCCTGAGACTTGTCATCACAATGCTCCAAGCCATTATCATCACCATGCTACATTACCTTTGTCATCAGAATCTTCCATGACACTTGGCATCACAATGCTCCATGCCATTGTCATCACAATGGGCCATGACATATGTCATCACAATGCTCCCTGACACCTCTCTTCACAATACTGCATGACCTGGTCATCACAATGATCAATGCCCTTGTCATCACAATGCGCCATTCCAACTCTCATCGCAATAATTCATGAAACTTATTAGACCAATGTTCCATGCACTTGTCATCACAATGCTCCATGACCCCTGTGATCACAATGCTCCGTGATTCCAGTCATCACAATGCTTCATGACATTTGTCGTCACAATGATCCATGTCCTCGTCATCAACTGTCTCTGTGACCTTTTTAACCACAATGCTCCATGAATTTTCATCACAATGCTCTTTGACCCTTGTCATCAAAATGCTCTATGCCTTTCTCAGCACAATGCTCCATGACCCTTGTCATCACAATGCTCCATGCGCTTGTCAGCACAGTGGTCCATGACACATGTCATCACACTGAACCATGCGCTTGTCATCACAGTGCTCCACAATCTTCTCATCACAATGCTCCATGCACTTCTCATCACAAAGCTCAATGACGCATGCCATCAGAATGCTCCTTGGTCTTCTCCTCACAATGTTCCATGCCCTTTTCATCACAATGTTCCAAGACCCCTGTAATCACAATTCTCCATGCCCCTTTTCATCAGTATGCTCCATGAGACTTGTCATTACAAGCCTCCATACTTTTGTCATCACAATGCTCCAGGAGCTTGTCAGCACAATGCTTCACGACCTTGTCATGAAAATTCTCAATGGCCCTTGTCATCATAATGCCCCAAGCCCTAATCATCACAATGCTCCATTATATTTGTCATCACAATCCTCCATTACATTTGGCATCAGAATGCTCCATGCCATTGTCATCGCAATGGACCATGACATATGTCATCACAATGCTCCCTGACACCTGTCTTCACAATACTCCATGACCTTCTCATCACAATGCTCCATGCCCTTGTCATCACAATGCACCATGCCCACTGTCATTACAATACTCTATGAAATTTGTCTGACGAATGCTCCATTCCCCTGTCATCACAATGCTCCAGGCCCATGTAATAACAACGCTCCATGACCTTTGTCATCACAATGATCAATACACTTGTCATCAGTATGCTCCCTGACACTTTTTGTCTGTATTCTCCTTGAACCCTGTCATGACAAGGCTCCATGCCTTCTTCATCACAATGATCCATGCACTTTTCATCACAATGCTCCAAGACCCCTGTAATCACAATGCTCCATGCCCTTGTGATCACAAAGCTCAATGACACATGTCTTTAGAATGCTCCTTGGACTTCTCCTCACAATGCTCCAAGCCCATGTCATCAAAATGTTCAAAGACCCCTGTAATCACAATGGTCCATGCCCTTTTTCATCAGTATGCTCCATGAGATTTGTCATCACAGTGTTCCATGGTATTCTCATCACAATGCTCCAGGACATTGTCATCACAATGCTTCACGACTTGTCCTGAAAATTCTCAATGGCCCTTGTCAACATAATGCTCCAAGCCCCAGTCATCAAAATGCTCCATTTTATTTGTCATCACAATCCTCCATTACATTTGGCATCCAATGCTCCCTGCCATTGTCATCGTAATGGACCATGAAATATGTCACCCCAATGCTCCAACACCTGTCATCACATTACTCCATGCCCTTTTCATCACAATTCTCCATGACCCTTGTCATCACAATTCTCAATACACTTGTCATCACAATGCTCCCTGACACTTGTCGTCAGAATGCTCCTTGAACCCTGTCACGAAAAGGCTCCATGCCTTTTTCATCACAAACCCCATGTGTTTTCATCACAATGCTCCATGCCATTTTCATCAAAATACTCCACAAGCTTGTCATCAGAATGCTCCATGACCCTTGTTATCACAATTCTCCATGCACTTGTCAGCACAATGCTCCCTGACCCTTCTCATCACAATGCTCCAAGCCATTGTCATCACATTGCTCCATTAACTTTGTCATCAGAATCCTCCATAACACTTGGCATCACAATGCTCCATGCCATTGTCATCACAATGGGCCATTACCTATGTATTCACAATGCGCACTGACACCTCTTCTCACAATACTGCATGACCTGGTCATCACAATGCTCCATGCCCATGTCATCAGAATGTGCCATGCCGACTGTCATCGCAATAATCCATGAAACTTATTAGACCAATGCTCCATGCCCTTGTCATCACAATGCTCCATGCCCTTGTTATCACAATGCTCCATGACTCCACTCATCACAATTTTTCATGAATTTTGTCATCACAATGGTCCATGCCCTCATCATCAACAGTCTCTGTGACCTTTTTAACCACCATGCTCCATTAACATTTTATCACAATGCTCTTTGACCCTTGTCATCACAATGTTCTATGCCTTTCTCAGCACAATGCTCCTTGCCCTTGTCATCACAGTGCTCCGTGACCCCTGTCATCACAATGCTTTGTGACTCCAGTCATCACAATGCTTCATAACATTTTTCATCACAATGGTCCATGCCCGCGTCATCACAAGGCTCTGTTACCTTTGTTACCACAATGCTACATGAACTTTTCATCACAATGCTCCGTAACCCTTGTCATCACAATGGTCAATGCCTTTGTCAGAAAAATACTCCATGACCCTTGTCACCAAAATGTGCCATGCAGTTTTCATCACAATGATCCACAACCTTGTCATCGCTATGCTCCATAAACCTTGTAATCACAATGCTCCATGCACTTCTCATCCAAATGCTCTCTCACATGAGATATCACAATGTTCCATCACTTGTCATCACAATCCTCCCTCACCCCTGTTATCACAATGATCCATGAACCCAGTCATAAAAATGCTACATCCCATTATCAGCACAATGTTCCATGACCCCTGACATCACAATGTTCCATAACACCTGTCATCAAAATGTTCCATGACCCTTTTCATCCCACAGCTCCATGACCCCTGGCATCACAATGTTCTATAACCCCTGCCATCAAAATGTTCCATTACAATTTTTATCAAATTGCTGCATGACCTGGTCATCAAATGCTCCCTGCCCTTCTCATCACAATGCACCATGCCCTTTTCATCAAAATGCTCCATGACTTGTCATCACAAAGCTCCATGACCCTTGGCATCACAATGCTCCATATCATTGTCATCACAATGCTCCATGAACCGTCTCATCACATTGATCCATGCCCTTGTCATCACAAAGCTCTATGACACTTGTCATCACATTGCTCGATGCCCTTCTCATCACAATGCTCCATGCCCTTGTCATTACAATCCCCCATGACCAATGTATCACATTTTACCGTGCCCTTGTCATCACAATGCTCCATGCCCACTCTCATCACAATTATCCATGAAACATTTCAGACCAATGCTCAATGCCCTTCTCATCACAATGTTCCATTACCTCTGTCATAAAAATGCTCCATGAACCCTGCCATCACAATGTTCCACGGCCTTGTCATCACAAGGCTCCATGACCCTTGTCATCACAATGCTCCAAGACCCTTGTAATCACAATGATCCATGCCCTTGTCATCACAAAGCTCCATGACGCATGTCATCAGAATGCTCCCTGATCTTCTCCTCACAGTGCTCCATGCCCTTGTCATCACAATGCTCCAAGACACCTGTAATCACAATACTCCCTGCCCCTTTTCAACAGAATGCTCCATGAGACTTGTCATCACAAGTCTCCATGGTCATCTCATCACAATGCTCCAGGACCTTGTCATCACCATGCTCCATTCCCTTGTCATCACAATTCTCCATGACCCATGTCATCACAATACTCCATGAACATTTTCAGTCATATGCTCAATGACCTAATCCTCAAAATGCACCACGACCAATATCATCACAATGCTCCATGACCACTGTCATCACAACACTCCATGACACCTGAGAACACAATGATCCGGGACTCTTGTCATCAAAATGCTCCACGACCCCTGTAATCACAATGCTCCATGACCCCTGTCATCACAATACTCCATGAACACTTTCAGCCCAATGCTCCATGACACTTGTCATCACAATGATCCATGCCCTTGTCATCCCAATGCTCCATGACCCCTGTATTCACAATGCTCCGTGACACTTGTCATCACAGTGCTCCATGACACCTGTCATCACAATGCTCCATGCATTTGTCAGCAAAATGCTACATGACCTTGTCATTACAATGCTCTATGTGCTTGTCATCACAATACTCCATTACCATTGTCATCACAATCCTCTATGAAATTTGGGATCACATTGCTTCATTACCTTGTCATCACAATGCTCCATGCTCCTTGAAATCAAAATGATCCATGACCTCTGTCATCACAATGCTCCAAACTCTTGTGATCACAAAGTTCCATAACACTTGCCATCACAACGCTCCATGATGCCTTTCATCACAATACTCCATGAACTTTTCATGACAATGCTCCATGACGATTGTCATCACAATTCTCAATACACTTGTCATCACAATGCTCCCTGACATTTATCATCAGAATTCTCCTTAAACCCTGTCACGAAAAGGATCCATGCCTTTTTCTTCACAATGCCCCATGCCGTTTTCATAACAATGCTCCATGCCATTGTCATCAAAATACTCCACAAGCTTGTCATCAGAATGCTCCATGACCCTTGTCATCACAATTCTCCATGCACTTGTCAGCACAATGCTCCCTGACCCTTCTCATCACAAAGCTCCAAGCCATTGTCATCACAATGCTCCATTACCTTTGTCATCAGAATTCTCCATGACATTTGGTATCACAATGCTCCATGCCATTGTCATCACAATGGGCCATTACATATGTCATCACAATGCTCCCTGACACCTCTCTTCACAATACTGCATGACCTGGTCATCACAATGCTCCATAACCTTGTCATCACAAGGCGCTATTCCCAATGTCATCACAATAATCCATGAAACATATTAGACCAATCCTCCATGCCCTTGTCATCACAACACTCCATGATGCCTGTCATCACAATACTCCATGCCCTTGTCATCACAATGCTCCATGCCCTTTTTATCACAATGTTCCAAGACCCCTGTAATCAGAATGCTCCATGCCCTTTTTCCTCAGTATGCTCCATGAGACCTGTCATCACAAGGCTCCATGGTTTTCTCATCACAATGCTCCAGGACTTTGTCATCACAATGCTTCATGACATTGTAATGAAAATTCTCAATGGCCCTTGTCATCATAATGCTCCAAGCCCTAGTCATCACAATGCTCCATTATATTTGTCATCACAATCCTCCATTACATTTGGCATCACAATGCTCCATGCCATTGTCATCACAATGGACTAGACATATGTCATCACAATGCTCCCTGACACCTGTCTTCACAATACTCCTTTCCCTTGTCATCACAATGCTCCATGACCTTGTCATCACAATGCACCATGTACATTGTCATCACAATAATCTATGAAGCTTGTCAGACCAATGTTCCATGCCCCTGTCAGCACAATGCTCCATGCCCTTGTCATCACAATTCTCCATTACCGCTGTCATCACAATGCTCCGTGACTCCAGTCATCACAATGCTTCATAACGTTTGTCATCACAACGGTCCATGCCCGCATCATCACAAGGCTCTGTGACCTTTGTAACCACAATGCTCTATGAACTTTTCATCACAATGCTCCGTGACCCTTGTCATCACAATGCTCCATGTCTTTGTCAGAACAATGCTCCATGACATTTGTCATCACAATGTGCCATGCGCTTTTCATCACAATGATCCACAACCTTGTCATCGCTATGCTCCATAAACGTTGTAATCACAATGCTCCATGCACATTTCATCCAAATGCTCTCTCACATGAGATATCACAATGTTCCATCACTAGTCATCACAATCTTCCCTCACACCTCTTATCACAATGTTCCATGACCCGTGTCATCACAATGCTATATCCCCTTACCAGCACAATGTTACATGACCCCTGACATCACAATGTTCCATAACCACTGTCATCAAAATGCTCCATCACCCTTTTCATCGCAAAGCTCCATGACCCCTGGCATCACAATGTGCTATAACCCCTGTCATCAAAATGTTCCATTACTCTTTTCATCAAATTGCTGCATGACCCTGTCATCAAAATGCTCCCTGCCCTTCTCATCACAATGCACCACATGCTTGACATCAAAATGCTCCATGACATTGTCATCACAAAGCTCAATGACCCTTGGCATCACAATGCTCCATGAACCCTCTCATCACATTGCTCCATGCCCTTGTCATCACAAAGCACCATGACACTTGTCATCACAATGCTCGATGCCCTTCTCATCACAATGCTCCATGCCCTTTTCATTACAATCCCACATAACCCATGTATCACAGTGTACCGTGCTCTTGTCATCGCAATGTTCCATGCCCACTCTCATCACAATAATCCATGAAACATTTCAGACCAATGCTCAATGCACTTCTCATCACAATGCTCCATTACCTCTATCATAACAATGCTCCATGACCCCTGCCATCACAATGTTCCACGGCCTTGTCATCACAATGCTCCAAGACCCCTGTAATCACAATGCTCCATGCCCCTTTTCAACAGAATGCTCCATGAGACTTGTCATTACAAGTCTCCATGGTCTTCTCATCACAATGATCCAGGACCTTGTCATCACCACGCTCCATTCCCTTGTCATCACAATGCTCCATGACACCTGTCATCACAATACTCCATGAATATTTTCAGCCCAATGCTCCATAACCTTCTCATCACAATGCTCCATGACCAATATCATCACAATGCTCCATGACCACTGTCATCAAAACACTCCATGACACCTGACAACACAATGATCCGGGACTCTTGTCATCACAATGCTCCATGACCCCTGTCATCACAATGCTCCATGAATATTTTCAGCCCAAATCTCCATGACCCTTGTCATCACAATGATCCATGACCTTGTCATTCCAGTGCTCCATGAACCATGTATTCACAATGCTCCGTGACGCTTGTCATCACAATGCTCCGTGACTCCAGTCATCACAATGATTCATGACCTTTGTCATCACAATGGTCAATGCCCACGTCATCAACAGTCTCTGTGACATTTTTAAACACAATCCTCCATGAACTTTTCATCTCAATGCTCTTTGACCCATGTCATCAAAATGCTCTACGCCTTTCTCAGCACAATGCTCCAACCCTTGTCATCACAATGCTCCATGACCCCTGTCATCACGAAGCTCGGTGACTCCAGTCATCACAATGCTTCATAACATTTGTCATCACAGAGGTCCATGTCTGCATCATCACATGGCTCTGTGACCTTTTTAACCACAATGCTCCATGAACTTTTCATCTCAATGCTCCGTGACACTTGTCATCACAGTGCTCCATGCCTTTGTCAGAAAAATGCTCCATGACCCATGTCATCACAATGTGTCACGCGCTTTTTATCCCAACGTTCCACATATTGTCATCGCAATGATCCATAAAATTTGTAATCACAATGCTCCATGCCCTTCTCATCACAATGCTCCATTACCCCTGTCATAACAATGCTCCATGACCCCTGTCATCTCAATGTTTCACGGCCTTGTCATCACAAGGCTCCATGACACTTGTCATTACAATGATCCAAGTGCCCTGTAATCACAATGTTCCATGCCCTTGTCATCACAAAACTCCATGACACATGTCATCAGAATGTTCCATGTCCTTCTCATCAAAATGCTCCATGCCCTTGTCATCATAATGCTCCAACACCCCTGTAATCACAATGCTCCATGCCCCTTTTCATCTCAATGCTCCATGAACCCTGTCATCACAATGTATCATGCCCATCATCATAATGCTTCCGGCTATTGTCAGCACAATAAATCAAAATTCTCCATAACCTCTGTCATCACAATTCTCCATGACACCTGTCATGAAAATACTCCATGAACATTTTCAGCCCAATGCTCCATGACCCTTGTCATCACAATTATCCATGACCCTTGTATTCAAAATGCTCCATGACACTTGTCATCACAATGCTCCATGCCTTTGTCAGTAAAATTCTCCATGACCTTGTCATTACAATGCTCTATGCGCTTGTCATCACACTGCTCCAAGATCCCTGTTATCACAATGCTCCATGCCCTTTTTCATCTCAATGTTCCATGAACACTGTCATCACAATGCACCATGCCCATCATCATAATGATTCAGGCTATTGTTACCACAGTGAAATCAATATTCTCCATGACCTCTGTCATCATAATGCTCCAAACCCTTGTGATCACAATGTTCCATAACATTTATCATCACAACACCCCATGACGCTCATCATCACAATTAATCATGGTCTTCTCATCACAGTGCTCCATGATCTTTGTCATCACAATGCTCAATACACTTGTCTTCACAATGCTCCCAGAAACTTGTCTTCTGTATGCTCCTTGAAAACTGTCATGACAAGGCTCCAGGCCTTTTTCATCACAATGATCCATGCCATTTTCATCACAATGCTCCAGACCCCTGTAATCACTATGCTCCTTGCCCTTGTCATCACAGAGCTCCATGACACATGTCATCAGAATGCTCCATGGCCTTCTCCTCACAATGCTCCGTGTCATTGTCATCACAATGCTCCTTGTACCCTCTTATCACATTGCTCCATGCCATTGTCATTAAAATTGTCAATGACCCATGTATCACAGTGTTCCGTGCCGTGGTCATCACAATGCTCCAGCCCACTCTCATCACAATAATGTATGAAATATTTCAAACCAATGTTCAATGCCCTTCTCATCACAATGCTCCATTACCTCTGTCATAACAATGCTCCATGACCCCTGCCATCACAATGTTCCACGGCCTTGTCATCACAAGGCTCCATGACCCTTGTCATCACAATGCTCCAGGACACTTGTAACCAAAATGCTCCATGCCCTTGTCATAACAAAGCTCCATGACGCATGTCATCAGAATGTTCCGTAGCCTTCTTATCACAATGCTCCATGCCCTTGTCATCACAATGCTCCAAGACCCCTGTAATCACAATGCTACATGCCCCTTTTCATCTCAATGCTCCATGAACCCTGTCATCAAAATGCACCATGCCCATCATCATAATGCTTCAGGTTATTGTCATTAAAATGAAATCAAAATTCTCTATGACCTCTGTCATCATAATGCTCCAAACCCTTGTGATCACAATGTTCCATAACACTTATCATCACAACACCCCATGACACTCATCATCACAATTATCCATGGTCTTCTCATCACAATGCTCCTTGATCTTGGTCATCTCTATGCTCAATACACTTGTCATCACAAATGCTCCATGAAACTTGTCGTCAGTATGCTCTTGAACACTGTCATGACAAGGCTCCATGCCGTTTTCATCACAATGATCCATGACCTTTTCATCACAATGCTCCAAGACCCATGTAATCACAGTGTTCCATGTCCTTGTCATCAAAAACCTCCATGATGCATGTCATCAGAATGCTCCATGGCCTTCTCCTCACAATGCTCCATGCTCTTGTCATCACAATGTTCCAAGAACCCTGTAATCACAATGCTCCATGACCCTTTTCATCAGAATACTCCATGAGACTTGTCATCACAAGTCTCCATGGTCATCTCATCACAATGCTCCATTCCCTTGTCATCAGCATGGTCCATGACCCATGTCAACACAATACTCCATGAACATATTCAGCCCAATGTTCCATGGACATTTTCAGCCCCATGCTACATGACCTTCTCATCACAATGCTCCATGACCAATATCATCACAATGCTCCATGATCACTGTCATCACAACACTTCTTGACACCTGACAACACAATGATCCGGGACTCTTGTCATCACAATGCACCATGACCCCTGTCATCACAATACTCCATGAACATTTTCAGCCCAATGCTCCATGACACTTGTCATCACAATGATCCATGCCTTTGTCATCCCAATGCTCCATGACCCCTGTATTCACAATGCTCCATGACGCTTGTCATCACAGTGCTCCATGACACCTGTCATCACAATGCTCCATGCCTTTGTCAGCAAAATGCTACATGACCTTGTCATTACAATGCTCTATGTGCTTGTCATCACAATACTGCATTTCCATTGTCATCAAAATCCTCCATGAACCTTGGGATCACATTGCTTCTTGCCCTTGTCATCACAATGCTCCATGATCCTTTAAATCAAAATGATCCATGACCTCTGTCATCACAATGCTCCAAACAATTGTGAACACAATGTTCCATAGCACTTGTCATCAGAACGCACCATGATGCCTGTCATCACAATTATCCAAGCCTTTTTCATCACAGTGCTCCACGACCTTTGTCATCATAATTCTCAATACACTTTTCATCACAATGCACCCTGACACTTGTCATCAGAATGCTCCTTGAACCCTGTCACGAAAAGGCTCCAAGCATTTCTCATCACAATGCCCCATGCCATTTTCATCACAATGCTCCATGCCATTGTCATCAAAATACTCCAGAAGCTTGCCATCAGAATGCTCCATGACCCTTGTCATCACAATTCTCCATGCACTTGTTAGCACAATGCTCCCTGACCCTTGTCATCACAATGCTCCAAGCCATTGTCATCATAATTCTCCATTACCTTTGTCATCAGATTCCTCTATGACACTTGGCATCACAATGCTCCATGCCATTGTCATCACAATGGGCCATTACATATGTCATCACAAAGCTCCCTGACACCTGTCTTCACAATACTGCATCACCTGGTCATCACAATGCTACATGCCCTTGTCATCACAATGTTCCATGCCCTTGTTATCACAATGCTCCATGACCCCTGTCATCACAATGCTCCGTGACTCCAGTCATCTCAATGCTTCATGACCTTTGTCATCAAAATGATCCATGCCCTCACCATCAACAGTCTCTTTGACATTTTAACCACAATGCTCCATGAACTTTTCATCACAATGCTCTTTGACCCTTGTCATCACAATGCTCTATGCCTTTCTCAGCACAATGCTTCATGCCCTCGTCATCACAATGCTCCATGGTCCCTGTCATCACAATGCTCCCTGACTCCAATCATCACAATGCTTCATAATATTTGTCATCAAAATGGTCCATGCCCGCATCATCACAAGGCTCAGTTACATTTGTAACCACATTGCTCCATGAACTTTTCATCACAATGCTTCATGCCCTTCTCATCACAATGCTCCAAGAACACTGTAATCACAATGCTCTATGCCCCTTTTCATCTCAATGATCCATGAACCCTGTCATCACAATGCACCATGCCCATCATCATAATGCTTCAGGCTATTGTCATCACAATGAAATCAATATTCTCCATGACCTCTGTCATCATAATTCTCCAAACCCTGGTGATCACAATGTTCCCTAACTCTTATCATCACAACACCCCATGACGCTCATCATCTCAATTATACATGGTCTTCTCATCACAAGGCTCCATGACATTTGTCGTCACAATTCTCAATAAACTTGTCATAACAATGCTCCCTGACACTTGTCATCAGAATGCTCCTTGAACCCTGTCACGAAAAGGCTTTATGCCTTTTTTATCACAATGGCCCATGCCGTTTTCATCACAATGCACAATGCCATTGTCATCAAAATACTCCACAAACTTGTCATCAAAATGCTCCATGACCCTTGTCATCACAGTTCTCCATGCACTTGTCAGCACATTGCTCCCTGAACCCTCTATTTACAATGCTCCGTGACACTTGTCATCACAGTTCTCCATAACACCTGTCATCACAAAGCTCCATGCCTTTGTCAGCAAAATTCTACATGACCTTGTCATTACAAAGCTCTATGCGTTTGTCATTACAATGCTCCAAGACACCTGTAATCACAATGCTCCATCCCCTTTCTCATCTCCATGCCCCATGAACCCTGTCATCACAATGCACCATGCCCATCATCATAATGCTTCAGGCTATTGTCATTAAAATGAAATCAAAATTCTCCATGACCTCTGTAATCATAATGCTCCAAACCCTTGTGATCACAATGTTCCATAACACTTATCATCACAACACCGCATGATGATCATCATCACAATTATCCATGGTCTTCTTATCACAATTCTCCATGATCTTTGTCATCAAAATGCTCAGTACACTTGTCATCACAATGCTCTATACACTTGTCATCACAATGCTCCCTGACACTTGTCGTCAGTATGCTACTCGAACCCTGTCATGACAAAGCTCCATGCCGTTTTCATCTCTATGATCCATGCCCTTTTCATCAAAATGTTCCAAGACCCCTGTAATCAAAATGCTTTATGCCCTTGGCATCACAAAGCTCCATGAAGCATGTCATCAGAATGCTCCATGGCCTTCTCCTCACAACGCTCCAGGTCATTGTCATCACAATGCTCCATGAACCCTCTCATCCCATTGCTCCTTGCCCTTGTCATTACAATCCTCCATGACCCATGTATCACAGTGTTCTGTGCCCTTGTCATCACAATGCTCCATGCCCAATCTCATCACAGTAATCCATGAAATATTTCAGACCAATGCTCAATTCCCTTCTCATCACAATTCTACATTACCTCTGTCATAACAGTGTTCCATGCCCACTGCCATCACACTGTTCCACGGCCTTGTCATCACAAGGCTCCATTACCCATGTCATCGCAATGCCCCAAGACACCTCTAATCAAAATGCTCCAAGACCTTGTCATAACAAAGCTCCATGACGCATGTCATCAGAAGGTTCCATGGCCTTATCTTCACAATGTTCCATGCCCTTGTCATCACAATGCTCCATGAACCCTGTAATCACAATGCTCCTTGCCCCTTTTCATCTCAGTGATCCATGAATGCTGTCATCTCAATGCACCATGCCCATCATCCTAATGTTTCATGCTATTGTCATCACAATGAAATCAAAATACTCCATGACCTCTGTCATAACAATGCTCCAAACCCTTGTGATCACAATATTCCATAACAATTGTCATCACACTGCCCCATGACGCTTGTCATCACAATTATCCATGGTCTTCTCATCACAATGCTAGATGACATTTGTCATCACAATGATCAATACACTTGTCATCAAAATGCTCCCTTACACTTGTTGTCTGTATGCTCCTTGAAACCTGTCATGACAAGCCTCCATGCCTTTTTTTTTTTTTTTTTTTTTTTTTCTTTTTGCGGTATGCGGGCCTCTCACTATTGTGGCCTCTCCCGTTGCGGAGCACAGGCTCCGGACGCGCAGGCCCAGCGGCCATGGCTCACGGGCCCAGCCGCTCCGCGGCATATGGGATCCTCCCAGACCGGGGCACGAACCCACATCCCCTGCATCGGCAGGCGGACTCTCAACCACTGCGCCACCAGGGAGGCCCAAGCCTCCATGCCTTTTTCATCACAATGACCCATGCCCTTTTCATCACAATCCTCCCTCACACCTGTTATCACAATATTCCATGACCCCTGTCATCACAATGCTACATCCCCTTATCAGCACAATGTTCCTTGACCCCTGACATCACAATGTTCCATAACCGCTGTCATCAAGATGCTCCATGACCCTTTTCATCCCAAAGCTCCATGACCCCTGGCATCACAGTATTTTATAACACCTGTCAACAAAATGTTCCATTACAATTTTCATCAAATTGCTGCATGACCCTGTCATCAAAATGCTCCCTGCCCTTCTCATCACAATGCACCACAAACTTGTAATCAAAATGCTCCATGATCTTTGTCATCACAAAGCTGCATGACCCTTGGCATCACAATGCTCAATGTCATTGTCATCACAATGCTTCATGAACCGTCTCATCACATTGCTCCATGCCCTTGTCATCACGAAGATCCATGACACTTGTCATCACAATGCTCAATGCCCTTCTCATCACAATGCTCCATGCTCTTGTCATTAAAATCCTCCATGACCCATGTATCACACTGTACCGTGCCCTTCTCATCACAATGCTCCATTCCCACTCTCATCACAATAATCATTGAAATATTTCAGACCAATGCTCAATGCCCTTCACATCACAATGCTCCATTACTTCTGTCATAACAATGCTCCATGATCCCACCCATCACAATGTTCCACAGCATTGTCATCAAAAGGCTCCATGACCCTTGTCATCACAATGCTCCAAGACCCCTGTAATCACAATGCTCCATGCCCTTGTCATCACAAAGCTCCATGACGCATGTCATCAGAATGTTCCATGGCCTCCTCACAATGCTCCATGCCCTTGTCATCATAATGCTCCAATACCCCTGTAATCACAATGCTCCATGCCCCTTTTCATCAGAATTCTCCATGAGATTGTCATCACAAGTCTCCATGATCACCTCATCACAATGATCCAGGACCTTGTCATCACCATGCTCCATTCCATTGCCATCACAATGCTCCATGACACCTGTCATCACAATACTCCATGAACATTTCCAGCCCAATGGTCCATGACCTTCTCATCACAATGCTCTATGACCAATATCATCACAATGCTCCATGACCACTGTCACCAAAACACTCCATGACACCTGACAACACAATGATCCAGGACTCTTGTCATCACAGTGCTCCAAGACACCTGTAATCACAATGCTCCATGAACCCTGTCATCACAATAGTCCATGAACATTTTCAGCCCAATGCTCCATGACACTTGTCTTCACAATGATCCATGCCCTTGTCATCCCAATGCTCCATGACCCCTGTATTCACAATGCTCCGGGACGCTTGTCATCACAGTGCTCCATGACACCTGTCATGACAATGCTCCATGCGTTTGTCAGCAAAATGCTACATGACATTGTCATTGCAATGCTCTATGCGCTTGTCATCACAATACTCCATTACCATTGTCATCACAATCCTCCATGAAACTTGGGATCACATTGCTTCATGCCCTAGTCGTCACAATGCTCCCTGCTCCTTGAAATCAAAATGATCCATGACCTCTATCATCGCAATGCTCCAAGCCCTTGTGATCACAATGTTCCATAACACTTGTCAGCACAACGCTCCATGATGCCTGTCATCACAGTATTCCATGCCCTTGTCATCACAATGCTCCATGCCCTTGTAATCACAATGTTCCAAGACCCCTGTAATCAGAATGCTCCATGCCCCTTTTCATCAGTATGCTCCATGAGACCTGTCATCACAAGGCTCCATGGTTTTCTCATCACAATGCTCCAGGACCTTGTCATCACAATGATTCACGACATTGTCATGAAAATTCTCAATGGCCCTTGTCATCATAATGCTCCAAGCCCAAGTCATCACAATGCTCCATTATATTTGTCATCACAATCCTCCATATCATTTGGCATCACAAAGCTCCATGCCATTGTCATCGCAATGGACCATGACATATGTCATCACAATGCTCCCTGACACCTGTCTTCACAATACTCCATGCCCTTGTCATCACAATGCTCCATGCCCTTGTCATCACAATGCACCATGTCCACTGTCATCACAATAATCTATGAAACTTGTCAGACCAATGCTCCATGCCCTTGTCATCACAATGCTCCATGACACCTGTCATCACAATGCTCCGTGACTCCAGTCATCACAATGCTTCATAACGTTTGTCATCACAACGGTCCATGCCCGCATCATCACAAGACTCTGTGACCTTTGTAACCACAATGCTCTATGAACTTTTCATCACAATGCTCCGTGACCCTTGTCATCAAAATATGTCATGCGATTTTGATCACAATGATCCACAACCTTGTCATCGCTATGCTCCATAAATCTTGTAAACAAAATGCTCCATGCACTTCTCATTCAAATGCTCTCTCACATGAGATATCACCATGTTCCATCACTAGTCATCAGAATCCTCCCTCACCCCTGCCATCACGATGTTCCATGGCCTTGTCATCACAAGGCTCCATGACCCTTCTCATCACAATGCTCCAAGACCCCGGTAATCACAATGCTCCATGCCCTTGTCATCACAAAAATCCATGACTCATGTCATCAGAATGTTCCATGGTCTTCTCCTCACAATGCTCCATGCCCTTGTCATCACAATGCTCCATGACACCTGTCATCACAGTGCTTCATGCCCCTTGTCATTACAGTGCTCCATGATGCTCGACATCACAATTACCCAAGTTCTTCTCATCACAATGCTCCATGGCCAATATCATCGCAATGCTCCATGACCACTGTCATCACAACACTCCATGACAACTGAGAAAACAATGATTCGGGACTATTGTCATCACAGTGTTCCATTCCCTAGTCATCACAATGCTCCATGACACCTGTCATCACAATACTCCATGAACATTTTCAGCCCAATGTTCCATGACCCTTGTCATCACAATGATCCATGTCCTTGTCATCCCTATGCTCCATGAACCATGTTTTCACAATGCTCCATGACGCTTCTCATCACAGTTCTCCATGACACATGTCATCACAATGCTCCATGCCTTTGTCTGCAAAATGCTACATGAGCTTGTCATTACAATGCTCCATGCGCTTGTCATAACAATACTCCATTTCCATTGTCATCACAATCCTCCATGAACCTTGGGATCACATTGCTTCATGCCCTTGACATCACAATGCTCCATGCTCCTTGAAATCAAAATGATCCATGACCTTTGTCATCACAATGCTCCAAACACTTGTGATCACAGTGTTCCATATCACTTGTCATCACAACGCTCCATGATGCCTGTCATCACAATACTCCATGCCCTTTTCATCACAATGCTCCATGACCTTTGTTATCACAATTCTCAATACACTTGTCATCACAATGCTCCCTGACACTTGTCATCAGAATGCTCCTTGAACCCTGTCACGAAAAGGCTCCATGCCTTTTTCATCACAATGTCCCATGCCATTTTCATCACAATGCTACATGCCATTGTAATCAAAATACTCCACAAGCTTGTCCTCAGAATGCTCCATGACCCTTGTCATCACAATGCTCCATGCACTTGTCAGCACAATGCTCCCTGACCCCTGTCATCACAATGCTCCAAGCCAATGTCATCACAATGCTCCATTACCTTTGTCATCAGAATCCTCCATGGCACTTGGCATCACAATGCTCCATGCCATTGTCATCACAATGGGCCACTACATATGTCATCACTATGCTCCCTGACACCTGTCTTCACAATACTGCATGACCTGGTCATCACAATGCTCCATGCCATTGTCATCACAATGCGCCATTCCAACTGTCATCACAATAATCCATGAAACTTATTAGACCAATGTTCCATGCCCTTGTCATCACAATGCTCCATGCCCTTGTTATCACAATGCTCCATGACCCCTGTCATCACAATGTTCCGTGATTCCAGTCATCACAATGCTTCATGACCTTTGTCATCACAATGGTCCATGCCCTCATCATCAACAGTCTATGTGACCTTTTTAACCACAATGCTCCATGAACATTTCATCACAATGCTCTTTGACCCTTGTCATCACAATGCTCCATGCGCCTGTCAGCACAATGCTCCATGACACATGTCATCACAATGCACCATGCGCTTGTCATCACAGTGCTCCACAATCTTGTCATCACAATGCTCCTTAAAATTTGTCATCACAATGCTCCATGCACTTCTCATCAAAATGCTCTCTCACCACTGATATCACAATGCTACATCACTATTTGTCACAATACTCCCTCACCCATGTCATCACAATGTTCCATGACTCTTGTCATCAGAGAGCTACATGCACTTATCATCACAATGTTCGATGACCCATGACATCACAATGTTCAATAACACCTGTCATCAAAGTGTTCCATGACACTTTTCATCTAATTGCTCCATGACCCTGTCATCAGAATGCTCCCTGCCCTTCTCATCACAATGCACAACGCCCTTGCCATCAAAATGCTCCATGACTTTTGTCATCACAAAGATCCATGACCCTTGGCATCACAATGCTCCATGTTATTGTCATCACAGTGCTCCATTATATTTGTCATCACAATTCTCCATTATATTTGGCATCACAATTCTCCCTGACACCTGTCTTCACAATACTCCATGACCTAATCATCACAAAGCTCTATGCCCTTGTCAACACAATGCACATGCCCACTGTCATCACAATAATCAATGAAACTTGTCAAACCAATGCTCCATGCCACTTTCATCACAATGCTCCATGCCCTTGTCATCACAATGCTCCATGACCTCTGTCATCACAATGCTCTGTGACTCCAGTCATCACAAAGTTTCATAACATTTGTCATCACAGTGGTCCATGCCCGCGTCATCACAAGGCTCTGTGACATTTGTAACCACAATGCACCATGAAATTTTCATCACAATTCTCTGTGACACTTGTCATCACAATGCTCCATGTCTTTGTCAGAACAATGCTCCATGACCATTGTCATCACAATGTGCCATGCGCATTTAATCACAACGGTCCACAACCTTGTCATTGCAATGCTCCATAAACCTTGTAATCACAATGGTCCATGCACTTCTCATCAAAATGCTCTCTCACCAGAGATATCACAATGTTCCATCACTAGTCATCACAATACTCCCTCACCCCTGTAATCACAATATTCCATGAACCTGTCATCACAATGCTACATCCCCTTATCATCACAATGTTCCATGACCCCTGACATCACAATGTTACATAACACCTGTCATCAAAATGCTCCATGACCCTTTTCATCCCAAAGCTCCAAGACCCCTGACATCTCAAAGTTCTATAACCCCTGCCATCAAAATATTCCATTACACTTTTTATAAAATTGCTACATGACGCATTCATCAAAATGCTCCCTGGCTTTCTCATCACAATGCACCATGCACTTGTCATCAAAATTCTCCATGAATTGTCATCAGAAAGCTCCATGACACATGGCATCACAGTGCTCCATGTCATTGTCATCACAATGCTCCATGAACACTCTCATCACATTGCTCCATGCCCTTGTCATCACAATGCTCCATGCAATTGTCATTACAACCCTGCATGACCCATGCATGACAGTGTTCCGTACCCTTGTCATCACAATGCTCCATGCCCACACTCATCACAATAATCCATGAAACATTTCAGACCAATGTTCCATACCCTTCTCATCAAAATGCTCCATAACCCCTCTCATAACAATGCACCATGACCCTTGCCATAACAATGTTCAACGGCCTAGTCATCACAAGGTTCCATGACACTTGTCATCACAATGCTCAAGACCCCTGAAATCACAATGCTCCATGCCCTTGTCATCACAAAGCTCCATGACGCATGTCATCAGAATGTTCCATGGCCTTCACATCACAATGCTCCATGCCCTTGTCATCACAATGCTCCAAGACCCTTGTAATCACAATGCTCCATGCCCCTTTTCATCTCAATGCTCCATGAACCCTGTCATCACAATACACCATGCCCATCATCATAATGCTTCAGGCTATTGTCATCACAATGAAATCAATATTCTCCATGACCTCTGTCATCATAATGCTCCAAACCCTTGTGATCACAATGTTCCATAACACTTATCATCAAAACACCCCATGACGCTCATCATCACTATTATCCATGGTCTTCTCATCACAATGCTCCATGATCACTATCATCACAATGCTCAATAAACTTGTCATCACAATGCTCCCTGACACTTGTCCTCAGTATGCTCCTTGAACCATGTCTTGACAAGTCTCCATGCATTTTTCATCAGAATAATCCATGCCCTTTTCATCACAATGCTCCAAGATCCCTGTAATCAGAATTCTCCATGACCTTGTCATCAAAAAGCTCCATGACACTTATCAGCAGAATGCTTCATGGCCTTCTAATCACAATGATCCATGCCCTTGTCATCACAATGCTCCAAGACCCCTGTAATCACAATGCTCCATGCCCCTTTTCATCAGAAAGCTCCATGTGACTTGTCATCACAAGTCTCCATGGTCTTGTCATCACAATGCCCCAGGAGCTTGTCATCACTATGCCCATTCCCTTGTCATCACAATGCTCCATGACCCCTGTCATCACAATAATCCATGAATATTTTCAGCCCAATGCTCCACGACATACTCATCACAATGCTCCATGGCCGATATCATCACAATGCTCCATGACCACTGTCATCACAACACTCCATGACACCTGACAACACAATGATCCGGGACTCTTTTCATCACAATGCTCCATTCCCTAGTCATCACAATGCTCCCTGACAACTCTCTTCACAATATTTCATGACCTGGTCATCACAATGCTCCATGCCCTTGTCATCACAATGCGCCATTCCAACTGTCATCGCAATAATCCATGAAACATATTAGATCAATATTCCATGCCCTTGTCATCACAATGCTCCATGCTCTTGTTATCACAATTCTCCATGACCCCTGTCATCACAATCCTCCGTGACTACAGTCATCACAATGCTTCATGACCTTTGTCATCACAATGGTCCATGCCCTCGTCATCAATAGTCTCTGTGACCTTTTTAACCACAGTGCTCCATGAACTTTTCATCACAATGCTCTTTGACCCATGTCATCACAATGCTCCATGCGCTTGTCATCAAAAATCTCTATGACACATGTCATCACAATGCACCATGTGCTTGTCATCACAGTGCTCCACAATCTTCTCATGAAAATGCTCCTTAAAATTTGTCATCACAATGCTCCATGCACTTCTCATCAAAATGCTCTCTCACCACTGATATCTCAATGCTACATCAATATTTGTCACAATACACCCTCACCCCTGTCATCACAATGTTCCATGACTCCTGTCATCACAATGCTACATGCACTTATCATCACAATGTTCGAAGACCCCTGACATCACAATGTTCCATAACACCTGTCATCAAAATGTTCCATGACACTTTTCATCATATTGCTCCATGACCCTGTCATCAGAAAGCTCCCTGCCTTTCTCATCACAATGCACAAAGCCCTTGCCATCAAAATGCTCCATGACCTTTGTCATCACAAGGATCCATGACCCTTGGCATCACAATGCTTCATGTCATTGGCATCACAATGCTCCATGAACGCTCTCATCACATTGCTCCATGCCCTTGTCTTCACAAAGCTCCATGACACATGTCATCAGAATGCTCCATGGCCTTCTCATCAGAATGCTCCATGCCCTTGCCATCCCAATGCTCCACTACAATTGTCATAACAATGATCCATGAGCCCTGCCATCACAATATTCCATGGCCTGGTCATCACAAAGCTCCATGACAATTCTCATCACAATGCTCCAAGAACCCTGTAATCACAATGCTTTATGCCCCTTTGCATCTCAATGATCCATGAACCCTGTCATCACAATGCACAATGCCCATCATCATAATGCTTCATGCTATTGTCATCACAATGAAATCAAAATATTCCATGACCTCTGTCATAACGATGCTCCAAACCATTGTGATCACAATATTCCATAACACTTGTCATCACAATGCCCCAAGACGCTCGTCATCACAATTATCAATGTTCTTCTCATCACAATGCTCCATGACCTTTGTCATCACAATGCTCTATACACTTGTCATCAAAATGCTCCCTGACACTTGTTGTCTGTATGCTCCTTTAAAACTGTCATGACAAGGCTCCATGCCTATTTCATCACAATGATCCATGCCCTTTTCATCACAATGCTCCAAGATCCCTGAAATCACAATGATCCATGCCCTTGTCATCAAAAAGCTCCATGACGCATGTCATCCGAATTCTCCATGGCCATCTCCTCACAATGCTCCATGCGCTTGTCCTCACAATGCTCCAAGACCCATGTAATCACAATGTTCCATAACCCCTGTCATCAAAATGCTACATGACCCTTTTCATCCCAAAGCTCCATGACCCCTGGCATCACAATGTTTCATAACCCCTGTCAACAAAATGTTCCATTACACTTTTCATAAAAATGCTGCAATACCGTGTCATCAAAATGCTCCCTGCCCTTCTCATCACAATGCACCACACACTTGTCATCAAAATGCTCCATGACGTTTGTCATCTCAAAACTCCATGAACCTTGGAATCACAATGCTCCATGTCATTGTCATCACAATGCTCCATGAACCCTCTCATCACATTGCCCCATACCCTGGTCATCACAAAGCTCCATGACACTTGTCATCACAATGCTCAATGCCCTTCTCATCACAATGTTCCATGCCATTGTCATTACAATCCTGAATTACCCATGTATCATAGTGTTCCGTACCCTTGTCATCACAATGCTCTATGCCCACTCTCATCACATTAATCCATGAAACATTACAGACCAATGTTCCATGCCTTTCTAATCACAATGCCCCATGTCATTTTTATCACAATGCTCCATGCTATTGTCATCAAAATACTCCACAAGCTTGTCATCAGAATGCTCCATGACCCTTGTCATCACAATTCTCCATGCACTTGTCATCACAATGCTCCAAGCCCTTGTCATCACAATGCTCCATTACCTTTGTCATCAGAATCCTCCATGACCCTTGGCATCACAATGCTCCATGCCATTGTCATCACAATGGGCCATTACATATGTCATCACAATGCTCCCTGACACCTCTCTTCACAATACTGCATGCCCTTTTCATCACAATGCTCCAGGCTAGTGTTATCACAATCTTCCAAGTCCCCTGTAATCAGAATGCTCCATGCTGCTTTTATTCAGTATGCTTCTTGAGACTTGTCATCACAAGCTTCCATGGTTTTCTCTTCACAATGCTCCAGGACCTTGTCATCAAAATGCTTCACGACATTGTCATGAAAATTCTCAGTGGCCCTTGTCATCATAATGCTCCAAGCCCTAGTCATCACAATGCTCCATTATATTTGTTATCACAATCCTCCATTACATTTGGCATCACAATGCTCCATTCTATTGTCATCACAATGGACCATGACATAGGTCATCACAATGCTCCCTGACACCAGTCTTCACAATACTCCATGCTCTTTTCTTCACAATGCTCCATGCCCTTGTCATCAGAATGCACCATGTCCACTGTCATCACAATAATCTATGAAACTTCTCAGACCAATGCTCCATGCCCCTGTCATCACAATGCTCCATGCACTTGTCATCACAATGCTCCATGACCCCTGTCATCACAATGCTCCGTGACTCCAGTCATCACTATGCTTCAAAACGGTTGTCATCACAACGGTCTATGCCCACGTCATCACAAGGCTCTGTGACCTTTGTAACCACAATGCTCCATGAACTTTTTATCACAATGCTCCGTGACCCTTGTCATCACAATGCTCCATGCCTTTGTCAGAACAATGCTCCATGACGCTTGTCATCACAATGTGCCATGCGCTTTTCATCACAATGATCCACAACCTTGTCATCGCTATGCTCCATAAAACTTGTAATCACAATACTCCATGCACTTCTCATCCAAATGCTCTCTCACATGAGATATCACAATGTTCCATCACTAGTCATCTGAATCCTACCTCACCCCTGTTATCACAATGTTCCATGATCCCTGTCATCACAATGCTACATCCCCGTATCAGCACAATGTTCCTTGACCCATGACATCACAATGTTCCATAACCCCTGTCATCAAAATGCTCCATGACCCTTTGCATCCCAAAGATCCATGATCCCTGGAATCAAAATGGTCTATAACCCCTGTCATCAAAAGGTTCCATTACACTTTTCATCAAAATGCTGCATGACCCTGTCATCAAAATGTTCCCTGCCCTTCTCATCACAATGCACCACACACTTGTCATCAAAATGCTCCATGACCTTTGTCATCACAAAGCTCCATGACCCTTGGCATCACAATGCTCCATGTCATTGTCATCACAATGCCCCATAAACCATCTCATCACATTGCTCCATGCGATTGTCATCACAAAGCTCCATAACATTGTCATCACAATGCTCGATGCTCTTCTCATCACAATGCTCAATGCCCTTCTCATCACAATGCTCCATTAACTCTGTCATAACAATGCTCCATGACCCCTGCCATCACAATGTTCCACGGCCTTGTCATCACAAGGCTCCATGAACCTTTTCATCACAATGCTCCAAGACCCCTGTAATCACAATGCTCCATGCCCTTGTCATCACAAAGCTCCATGACTCATGTCATCAGAATGTTCCATTGCCTTCTCCTCACAATGCTCCTTGCCCTTGTCATCACAATGCTCCATGCGCTTGCTATCACAATGTTCCAAGACTCCTGTAATCAGAATGCTCCATGCCCCTATTCATCAGAATGCTCCATGAGATTTGTCAACAAAAGTCTCCATCGTCATCTCATCACAATGCTCCAGGAACTTTTCATCACCATGCTACATTCCCTTGTCATCACAATGCTCCATGACCCCTGTCATTACAATACTCCATGAACATTTTCAACCCAATACTCCATGACCTTTTCATCACAATGCTCCATGACCAGTATCATCACAAAGATCCATGACTACTGTCATCACAAAGCGCCATTCCAACTGTCATCACAATAATCCATGAAATTTATTAGAACAAAGCTCCATGCCATTGTCATCACAATGCTCCATGCCCTTGCTATCACAATGTTCCAAGACTCCTGTAATCAGAATGCTCCATGCCCCTTTTAATCAGTATGCTCCATGAGACCTGTCATCACAAGGCTCCATGGTTTTCTCATCACAATGCTCCAGGACTTTGTCATCACAATGCTTCACGAAATTGTCATGAAAATTCTCAATGGCCCTTGTCATCATAATGCTCCAAGCCCTAGTCATCACAATGCTCCATTATATTTGTCATAACAATCCTCCATTACTTTTGGCATCACAATGCACCATGCCATTGTCATCGAAATGGACAATGACATATGTCATTACAATGATCCCTGACACTTGTCTTCACAATACTCCATGACTTTCTCATCACAATGCTCCATGCCCTTGTCATCACAATTCTCCATGACCCCTGTCAACACAATGCTCCGTGACTCCAGTCATCACAATGCTTCATAACGTTTGTCATCACAACGGTCCATGCCCGCGTCATCACAAGGCTCTGTGACCTTTGTAACCACAATGCTCCATGAAATTTACATCACAATGCTCCATGACCCTTGTCATCACAATGCTCCATGTCTTTGTCAGAACAATGCTCCATGACCCTTGTCATCAAAATGTGCCACGGGCTTTCCATCACAATGATCCACAACCTTGTCATCGCTGTGCTCCATAAACCATGTAATCACAATGTTCCATGTTCTTCTCATCCAAATGCTCTCTCACCTGGGATATCACAATGTTCCCTCACTAGTCATCACAATCCTCCCTCACCCCTTTAATCAAAATGTTCCATGACCCCTGTCATCACCATGTTCCATTCCCTTGTCATTACAATGCTCCATGACCCCTGTCATCACAATACTCCATGAACTTTTTCAGCCTAATGCTCCATGACCCTTGTCATTACAATGATCCATGCACTTGTCATCCCAATGCTCCATGACCACTTCATTCACAATGCTCTGTGACGCTTGTCATCACAGTGCTCCATGACACCTTTCATCACAATGCTTCATGCCTTTGTCAGCAAAATGCTACATGGCCTTGTCATTACAATGCTCTATGCGCTTGTCCTCACAATACTCCATTACCATTGTCATCACTATCCTCCATGAACCTTGGGATCACATTGCTTCATGCCCTTGTCATCCCAATGCTCCATGCTCCTTGAAATCAAAATGAACCATGCCCTCTGTCATCACAATGCTCCAAACACTTGTGATCACAATATTCCATAACTCTTGTCATCACAATGCTCCATGATGCCTGTCATCACAATACTCCATGCCCTTTTCATCACAATGCTCCATGACCTTTGTCATCACAATTCTCAATACACTTGTCATCACAATGCTCCATGACACTTCTCGTCAGAATGCTCCTTGAACCCTGTCACGAAAAAGCTCCACGCCTTTTTCATCACAAAGCCCCATGCCGTTTTCATCACAATGTTCCATGCCATTGTCATCAAAATACTCAACAAGCTTGTCATCAGAATGATCCATGACCCTGGTCATCACAATTCTCCATGCACTTGTCAGCACAATGCTCCCTGACACTTGTCATCACAATGCTCCAAGCCCTTGTCATCACAATGCTCCATTATATTTGGCATCAGAATCCTCCATGACACTTGACATCACAATGTTCCATGCCATTGTCATCACATTGGGCCATTACATATATCATCACAATGTTCCCTGAAAACTTTCTTCACAATACTGCATGACCTGGTCATCACAATGCTCCATGCCCCTGTCATCACAATGCACCATGCCCACTGTCATCACAATAATCTATGAAACATTTCAGACCAATTCTCCATGCCCCTGTCATCACAATGCTCCATGCCCTTGTCATCACAATGCTCCATGACCCCAGTCATCAGTATTCTCCATGACTCCAGTCATTACAATGCTTCATAACGTTTGTCATCACAACGGTCCATGCCCGCATCATCACAAGGCTCTGTGACCTTTGTAACCACAATGCTCCATGAACTTTTCATCACAATGCTCCGTGACACTTGTCATCACAATGTTCCATGTCTTTGTCAGAACAATGCTCCATGACCCTTGTCATCACAAAGTGCCATGTGCTATTCATCACAATGATCCACAAACTTGTCATCGCTATGCTCCATAAACATTGTAATCACAATGCTCCATGCACTTCTCATCAAAATGCTCTCTCACCAGAGATATCTCAATGTTCCATCACTAGTCATCACAATCTTCTCTCACCCCTGTTATCACAATGTTCCATGACCCCTGTCATCACAATGCTACATCCCCTTATCAGCACAATATTCCATGACCCCTGACATCACAATGTTCCATAACCACTGTCATCAAAATGCTCCATGACCCTTTTCATCCCAAAGATCCATGACCCCTGGCATCACAATGTTCTATAACCCCTGTCATCAAAATGTTCCATTACACTTTTCATCAAATTGCTGCATGACCCTGTCATCAAAATGCTCCCTGCCCTTCTCATCACAATGCACCACACACTTGTCATCAAAATGCTCCATGACCTTTGTCATCACAAAGCGCCATGACCCTTGGCATCACAATGCTACATGTCATTGTCATCACAAAGCTCCATGACCCTTGGCATCACAATGCTCCATGTCATTGTCATCACAATGCTCCATGACCGTTGTCATCACATTGCTCCATGTCATTGTCATCACATTGCTCCATGAACCCTCTCATCACATAGTTCCATGCCCTTGTCATTACAATCCTCCATGACTCATGTATCACAGTGTACCGTGCCCTTGTCATCACAATGCTCCATGCCCACACTCATCACAATAATCCATGAAACATTTCAGACCAATGCTCAATGCCCTTCTCATCACAATGCTCCATTTCCTCTGTCATAACAATGCTCAATGTCCCCTGCATCACAATGTTCCACGGGCTTGTCATCACAAGGCTCCATGACCCTTGTCATCACAATGCTCCAAGACCCCTGTAATCACAATGCTCCATGCCCTTGTCATCACAAAGCTCCATGACGCATGTCATTAGAATGTTCCATGGTCTTCTCCTCACAATGCTCCATGCCCTTGTCATCACAATGCTCCAAGACCCATGTAATCACAATGCTCCATGCCCCTTTTCATCAGAATGCACCATGAGATTGTCATCACAAGTTTACATGGTCCTCTAATCAAAATGCTCCTGGACCTTGTCGTCACCATGCTCCATTCCCTTGTCATCACAATGCTCCATGACCCCTGTCATCACAAAAATCCATGAATATTTTCAGCCCAATTGTCCATGACCTTCTCATCACAATGCTCCATGACAAATATCATCACAATGCTGAATGACCGCAGTCATCACAACACTCTATGACACCTGAAAACACAATGATCCGGGACTCTTGTCATTACAATGCTCCAAGACCCATGTAATCACAATGCTTCATGACCCCTGTCATCACAATACTCCATGAAATTTTTCAGCCTAATGTTCCATGACCCTTGTCATCACTATGCTCCAAGCCCTTGTCATCAAAATGCTCCATTACCTTTGTCATCAGAATCCTCCTTGACACTTTGCATCACAATACTCCATGCCATTGTCATCACAATGGGCCAATACATATGTCATCAGAATGCTCCCTGACACCTCTTTTCACAATACTGCATGACCTGGTCATCACAATGCTCCTTGCCCTTATCATCACAATGCTCCATTACCTCTGTCATAACAATGCTCCATGACCCCTGCCATCACAATGTTCCACGGCCTTGTCATCACAAGGCTCCATGACCCTTGTCATCACAATGCTCCAAGACCCCTGTAATCACAAAGCTCCATGCCCTTATCATCACAAAGCTCCATGACGCATGTCATCAGAATGTTCCATGGCCTTCTCCTCACAATGCTCCATGCCCTTGTAATGACAATGCTCCAATACCCCTGTAATTACAATGCTCCATGCCCTTTTTCATCAGAATGCTCCATGAGACTTGTCACCACAAGTCTCCATGGTCATCTCAACACAATGCTCCAGGACCTTGTCATAACCATGCTCCATTCCCCAGTCATCACAATACTCCATGACCCCTGTCATCACAATATTCCATGAACATTTTCAGCCCAATGATCCATGACCTTCTCATCACAATGCTCCACGATCAATATCATCACAATGCTCCAAGACCACTGTCATCACAACACTCCATGACAACTGACAACACAATGATCCGGGACTCTTGTCATCACAATGCTCCATTCCCTAGACATCACAATGCTCCATGACCCCTGTCATCACAATACTCCATGAACATTTTCAGCCCAATGCTCCATGATTCTTGTCATCACAAGGATCCATGCCCATGTCATCCCAATGCTCCATGACCCTTGTATTCACAATGATCTGTGACGCTTGTCATCACAGTGCTCCATGACACCTGTCATCACAATGCTCCATGCCTTTGTCAACAAAATGCTACATGACATTGTCATTACAATGCTCTATCCGCTTCTCATCACAATACTCCATTACCATTTTCATCACAATCCTCCATGAACCTTGGGATCACATTGCTTCATGCCCTTGTCATCACAATGCACCATGCTCCTTGAAATCAAAATGATCCATGACCTCTGTCATCGCAATGCTCCAAACAGTTGTGATCACAATGTTCCATAACACTTGTCATCACAACGCTCCATGATGCCTGTCATCACAGTATTCCATGCCCTTTTCATCACAATGCTCCATGACCTTTGTCATCACAATGTTCCATGCCCTCATTATCAGTCACTGTGACATTTTTAATCACAATGCTCCATGAATATTTCATCACAATGCCCTTTGACCCTTGTCATCACAATGCTCTATGCCTTTCTCAGCACAATGCTCCATGCACTTTTCATCACAATCCTCCATGACCCCTGTTATCACAATGCTCCGTGACTGCAGTCATCACAATTCTTCATAATATTTGTCATCACAGTGGTTGATACCAGCGTCATCACAAGGCTCAGTTTCCTTTGTAACCACAGTGCTCCATGAACATTTCATCACAATGCTCCGTGACCCTTGTCATCAAAATGCTCCATGCCTTTTTCAGAACAATTCTCCATGACCATTGGCATCACATTGTGCCATGCACTTTTCATCACAATGATACACAACCTTGTCATCGCTATGCTCCATAAACCTTGTAATCACAATTCTCCATGCACTTTTCATCCAAATGCTCTCTCACATGAGATATCACAATGTTCCATCACTAGTCATCACAATCCTTCATCAACCCTGTTATCACTGTGTTCCATGACCCCTGTCATCACAATGCTACATCCCCTTATCAGCACAATGCTTCATGACCCCTGTCATCACAGTACTCCATGAACATTTTCAGCCCAATCCTCCATGAACCTTGTCATCACAATCATCCATGCCCTTGTCATCCCAATGCTCCATGACCCCTGTATTCACAATGCTCCGTGACGCTTCTCATCACAGTGCTCCATGACACCTGTCATCACAATGCTCCATGCCTTTGTCAGCAAAATGCTACATGACCTTGTGATTAAAATGTTCTATGCGCTTGTCATCACAATACTCCATTACCATTGTCATCACAA
The DNA here is from genome assembly GCF_964341445.2 of Mesoplodon mirus. Classification (NCBI taxonomy): domain Eukaryota; kingdom Metazoa; phylum Chordata; class Mammalia; order Artiodactyla; family Ziphiidae; genus Mesoplodon; species Mesoplodon mirus. The sequence goes on from NW_028295172.1 coordinate 131,663, forward strand.
TCCTTCATGAACCTTAGGATCACATTGCTTCATGCCCTTGTCATCACAATGTTCCATGCTCTTTGAAATCATAATGATCCATGACCTCTGTCATCACAATGCTCCAAACACTTGTGATCACAATGTTCCATAACACTTGTCATCACAACGCTCCATGATGCCTGTCATCACAATACTCCATGACCTTTTCATCACAATGCTCCATGACTTTTGTCATCACAATTCTCAATACACTTTTCATCACAATGCTCCCTGACACTTGTCGTCAGAATGCTCTTTGAACCCTGTCACAAAAAGGTTCCATGCCATTTTTATCACAAAGCCCCATGTCACTTTCATCACAATGTTCCATGCCATTGTCATCAAAATACTCCACAAGCTTGTCCTCAGAATGCTCCATGACACCTGTCATCACAATTCTCCATGCACTTGTCAGCACAATTCTCCCTGACCCTTGTCATCCCAGTGATCCAAGCCATTGTCATCACAATGCTCCATTACTTTTGTCATCAAAATCCTCCATTACACTTGGCATCACAATGCTCCTTGCCATTGTCATCACAATGGGCCATTACATATGTCATCACAATGCTCACTGATAACTCTCTTCACATTACTGCCTGACCTGGTCTTCACAATGCTCCATGCCCTTGTCATCACAATGTGTCATTCCAACTCTCATCACAATAATCCATGAAACTTATTAGACCAATGTTCCATGCCTTTGTCATCACAAGGTTCCATACCCTTTTTATCACAAAGTTCCAAAACCCCTGTAATCAGAATGCTCCATGCCCCTTTTCATCAGTATGCTCCATGAGACTTGTCATCACAAGGCTCCATGATTTTCTCATCACCATGTTCTAGGATCTTGTCATCACAATGCTTCACGACATTGTCATGAAAATTCTCAATGGCCCTTGTCATCATAATGCTCCAAGCCCTAGTCATCACAATGCTCCATTATATTTGTCATCACAATCCTCCATTACTTTTGGCATCAAAATGTTCCATGCCATTGTCATCGCAATGGACCATGACATATGTCATCACAATGCTCCCTGACACCTGTCTTCACAATACTCCATGCCCTTGTCATCACAATGCACCAGGTCCACTGTCATCACAATAATCTATGAAACTTGTCAGACAAATGCTCCATGTCCCCTGTCAACACAATGCTCCGTGACTCCAGTCATCACAATGCTTCATAACGTTTTTCATCACAACGGTCCATGCCCGCGTCATCACAAATCTCTGTGACCTTTGTAACCACAATGCTCCATGAACTTTTCACCACAATGCTCCGTGACACTTGTCATCACAATGCTCCATACCTTTGTCAGAACAATGCTCCATGACCCTTGTCATCACATTGTGCCATGCATTTTTCATCACAATGATCCACAACCTTGTCATCGCTATGCTCCATAAATCTTGTAATCACAATGCTCCATGCATTTCTCATCCAAATGCTCTCTCACATGAGATATCACAATGTTCCATCACTAATCACCACAATCCTCCCTCACCCTTGTTATCAAAATGTTCCATGACCACTGTCATCACAATGCTACATCCCCTTATCAGCACAATGTTCCATGACCCATGACATCACAATGTTCCATAATCCCTGTCATCAAAATGTTCCATGGCCATTTTCATTCCAAAGCTACATGACCCCTGGCATCACAATGTTCTATAACCACTGCCATCAAAATGTTCCATTAATTTTTTCATGAAATTGCTGCATGACCCGGTCATCAAAATGTTCCCTGCCCTTCTCATCACAATGCACCACACCCTTGTCATCAAAATGCTCCATGACCTTTGTCATCACAAAGCTCCATGACCCTTGGCATCACAATGGTCCATGCCATTGTCATCACAATGCTCCATGAACCCTCTCATCACATTGCTCCATGCACTTGTCATCACAAAGCTCCATGACACCTGTCATCACAATGCTCGATGACCTTCTCATCACAATGCTCCATGCCCTTGTGATTACAATCCTCCATGACCCATGTATCACAGTGTACCGTGCCCTTGTCATCACAATGCTCCATGCCCACTCTCATCACAATAATCTATGAAATATTTCAGACCAATGCTCAATGCCCTTCTCATCACAATGCTCCATTACCTCTGTCATAACAATGCTCAATGACCTCTGCCATCACAAAGTTTCACTGCCTTGTCATCACAAGGCTCCAAGACCCTTGTCATCACAATGCTCCAAGACCCCTGTAATCACAATGCTCCATGCCGTTGTCATCACAAAGCTCCATGATGCATGTCATCAGGATATTCCATGGCCTTCTCCTCACAATACTCCATGCCCTTGTCATCAAAATGCTCCAAGACACCCGTAATCACAATGCTCCATGCCCCTTTTCAACAGAATGCTCCAAGAGACTTGTCATCACAAGTCTCCATGGTCATCTCATCACTATGCTCCAGGAGCTTGTCATCACCATGCTCCATTCCCTTGTCATCACAATGCTTCATGACCCCTGTCATTACAATAATCCATGAATATTTTCAGCCCAATGCTCCATGACCTTCTCATCACAATGCTCCATGACGAATATCATCACAATGCTCCATGACAACTGTCATCATACACTCCATGACAGCTGACAACACAATGTTCCGGGACACTTGTCATCACAATGCTCAAACACCCCTGTAATCACAATGCTCCATGACCCCTGTCATCACAATACTCCATGAACATTTTCAGCCCAATGCTCCATGACCCTTGTCATCACAATGATCCAGGCCCTTGTCATCCCAATGCTCCATTACCCCGGTATTCACAATGATCTGTGACGCTTGTCATCACAGTGCTCCATGACACCTGTCATCACAATGCTCGATGCCTTTGTCAGCAAAATGCTACATGACTTTGCCATTACAATGCTCTCTGCGCTTGACATCACAATACTCCATTTCCATTGTCATCACAATCCTCCATGAACCTTGGGATCACATTGCTTCATGTCCTTGTCATCACAATGCTCCATGCTCCTTGAAATCAATATGATACATGACCTCTGTCATCACAATGTTGCAAACCCTTGTGATCACAATGTTCCATAACACTTGTCATCACAACGCTCCATGATGCCTGTCATCACAATACTCCATGTACTTTCCAACACAATGATCCATACCCTTTTCATCACAATGCTCCAAGACCCCTGTAATCACATTGTTCCATGCTCTTGTCATCACAAATCTCCATGACGCATGTCATCAGAATGCTCCATGGCCTTCTCCTCCCAATGCTTCATGCCCTTGCAATCATAATGCTCCAAGACCACTGTAATCACAATGCTCCATGCCCCTTTTCATCAGAATACTCCATGAGACTTGTCATCACAAGTCTCCATGGTTTTCTCATCACAATGCTCCAGGACCTTGTCATCACCATGCTCCATTCCCTTGTCATCAAAATGCTCCATTACCACTGTCATCACAACACACCATCACACCTGACAACACAATGATCCGGGACTCTTGTCATCACAATGCTCCATTCCCTACTCATCACAATGCTCCGTGACCCATGTCATCACAATTATCCATGAACATTTTGCGCCCAATGCTCCATGCCTTTGTCAGAAAAATTTTCCATGACCCTTGTCATCACAATGTGCCACGCGCTTTTCATCACAACGGTCCAAAATTTGTCATGGCAATGCTCCAAAAATCTTGTAATCACAATGCTCCATGCCCTTCTCATCACAATGCTCCATTACCCCTGTCATAACAATGCTCCATGAACCCTGTCATCACAATGCATCATGCCCATCATCATAATGCTTCCGGATATTGTCAGCACAATGAAATCAAAATTCTCCATGACCTCTGTCATCACAGTGCTCCATGAACATTTTCAGCCCAATGCTACATGACCCTTGTCATCACAATGATCCATGTGCTTTTCATCCCAATGCTCCATGACCCCTGTATTTACAATGCTCCGTGACGCTTGTCATCACAGTGCTCCATGACACGTGTCATCACAATGCTACATGCCTTTGTCAGCAAAATGCTACATGACCTTGTCATTACAATGCTCTACTCCCTTGTCATCACAATAATCCATTACCATTGTCATCACTATCCTCCATGAAACTTGGGATCACATTGCTTCATGCCATTGTCATCGCAATGCTCCATGCTCCTTGAAATCAAAATGTTCCATGACCTCTGTCATCACAATGCTCCAAACACTTGTGATCACAATGTTCCATAACACTTGTCATCACAACACTCCATGATGACTGTCATCACAATACTACATGCCCTTTTCATCACAATGCTCCATGACCTTTGTCATCACAATTCTCAATACACTTGTCATCAAAATGCTCCCTGACACTTGTCATGAGAATGCTCCTTGAACCCTGTCACGAAAAGGCTCCATGCATTTTTCATCACAATGCCCCATGCCGTTTTCATCACAATGCTCCATGCCACTGTCATCAATATACTCCGCAAGCTTGTCATCAGAATGCTCCATGACCATTGTCATCACAATGCTCCATGCACTTTTCAGCACAATGCTCCCTGACCCTTGTCTTCCGAATGTTCCAAGCCATTGCCATCACAATGCTCCATTACCTTTGTCATCAGAATCCTCCATGACATTTCGCATCACAATGCTCCATGCCATTGTCATTACAATGGGCAATTACATATGTCATCACAATGCTCCCTGACACCTGTCTTCACAAAACTGCATGACATGGTAATCACAGTGCTCCATGCCCTTGTCATCACAATGTGCCATTCACACTGTCATCACAATAATCCATGAAACTTATTAGGCCAATGCTCCATGCCCTTGTCATCACAATGCTCCATGCCCTTGTTATCACAATGCTCCATGACCCCTGTCATCACAATGTTCCGTGACTCCAGTCATCACAATGCTTCATGACCTTTGTCATCACAATGGTCCATGCCCTCGTCATCAAGAGTCTCTGTGACCTTTTTAACCACAATGCTCCATGAACTTTTCATCACAATGCTCTTTGACCGTTGTCATGACAAACCTCTATGCCTTTCTCAGCACAATGATCCATGACGCTTGTCATCACAATGCTCCATGCCCTTGTCATCACAATGTGCCATTGAACTGTCATCACAATAATCCATGAAACTTATTTGTCCAATGATCCATGCCCTTGTCATCACAATGCTCCATGCCCTTGTTATCACAATGCTCTGTGACCCCTATCATCACAATGCTCCGTGACTCCAGTCATCACAATGCTCCATGACCTTTGTCATCACAATTCTCAATACACTTGTCATCAAAATGCTCCCTGACACTTGTCATGAGAATGCTCCTTGAACCCTGTCACGAAAAAGCTCCATGCATTTTTCATCACAATGCCCCATGTCGTTTTCATCACAATGCTCCATGCCACTGTCATCAATATACTCCACAAGCTTGTCATCAGAATGCTCCATGACCATTGTCATCACAATGCTCCATGCACTTGTCAGCACAATGCTCCCTGACCCTTGTCTTCCGTATGTTCCAAGCCATTGCCATCACAATGCTCCATTACCTTTGTCATCAGAATCCTCCATGACACTTCGCATCACAATGCTCCATGCCATTGTCATTACAATGGGCCATTACATATGTCATCACAATGCTCCCTGACACCTGTCTTCACAATACTGCATGACCTGGTCATCACAGTGCTCCATGCCCTTGTCATCACAATGTGCCATTCAAACTGTCATCACAATAATCCATGAAACTTATTAGGCCAATGCTCCATGCCCTTGTCATCACAATGCTCCATGCCCTTGTTATCACAATGCTCCATGACCCCTGTCATCACAATGTTCCGTGACTCCAGTCATCACAATGCTTCATGACCTTTGTCATCACAATGGTCCATGCCTTCGTCATCAAGAGTCTCTGTGACCTTTTTAACCACAATGCTCCATGAACTTTTCATCACAATGCTCTTCGACCGTTGTCATGACAATCCTCTATGCCTTTCTCAGCACAATGATCCATGACCCTTGTCATCACAATGCTCCATGCCCTTGTCATCACAGTGCGCCATTGAACTGTCATCATAATAATCCATGAAACTTATTTGTCCAATGATCCATGCCCTTGTCATCACAATGCTCCATGCCCTTGTTATCACAATGCTCCGTGACCCCTATCATCACAATGCTCCGTGACTCCAGTCATCACAATGCTCCATGACCTTTGTCATCACAATTCTCAATACACTTTTCATCAAAATGCTCCCTGACACTTGTCATGAGAATGCTCCTTGAACCCTGTCACGAAAAAGCTCCATGCATTTTTCATCACAATGCCCCATGTCGTTTTCATCACAATGCTCCATGCCACTGTCATCAATATACTCCACAAGCTTGTCATCAGAATGCTCCATGACCATTGTCATCACAATGCTCCATGCACTTGTCAGCACAATGCTCCCTGACCCTTGTCTTCCGTATGTTCCAAGCCATTGCCATCACAATGCTCCATTACCTTTGTCATCAGAATCCTCCATGACACTTCGCATCACAATGCTCCATGCATTGTCATTACAATGGGCCATTACATATGTCATCACAATGCTCCCTGACACCTGTCTTCACAATACTGCATGACCTGGTCATCACAGTGCTCCATGCCCTTGTCATCACAATGTGCCATTCAAACTGTCATCACAATAATCCATGAAACTTATTAGGCCAATGCTCCATGCCCTTGTCATCACAATGCTCCATGCCCTTGTTATCACAATGCTCCATGACCCCTGTCATCACAATGTTCCGTGACTCCAGTCATCACAATGCTTCATGACCTTTGTCATCACAATGGTCCATGCCTTCGTCATCAAGAGTCTCTGTGACCTTTTTAACCACAATGCTCCATGAACTTTTCATCACAATGCTCTTTGACCGTTGTCATCACAATCCTCTATGCCTTTCTCAGCACAATGATCCATGACCCTTGTCATCACAATGCTCCATGCCCTTGTCATCACAGTGCGCCATTGAACTGTCATCACAATAATCCATGAAACTTATTTGTCCAATGATCCATGCCCTTGTCATCACAATGCTCCATGCCCTTGTTATCACAATGCTCCGTGACCCCTATCATTACAATGCTCCGTGACTCCAGTCATCACAATGCTTCATGACCTTTGTCATCACAATTGTCCATGTGCCCGTCATCAACAGTCTCTGTGACATTTTTAAGCACAATGCTCTATGAACTTGTCATCACAATGCTCTTTGACCCTTGTCATCACAATGCTCTATGCCTTTCTCAGCACAATGCTCCATGACCCTTGTCATCACAATGCTCCATGCGCTTGTCAGCACAATGCTCCTTGACAGATGTCATCATAATGCACCATGTGCTTGACATCACAGTGCTCCACAATCTTGTCATCACAATACTCCATAAACATTGTCATCAGAATGCTCCATGCACTTCTCATCAAAATGCTCTCTCACCACAGATATCACAATTTTAAATCACTATTCGTCACCATACTCCGTCACCCCTGTCATCACAATGTTCCATAACTCCTGTCATCACAATGTTATATAACCCCTGTCATCAAAATGCTCCATGATCCTTTTCATCAAAAAGCTCCATGACCCATGACATCACGATGTTCCATAACCCTTGTCATCAAAATGTTCCATGACCCTTTTCATCAAATTGCTCCATGACTCCTGTCACCACAATGCTACAGGCATTATCATCAAAATGTTCGATGACCCCTGACATCCCAATGTTCTATACCACTATCATGAAAATGCTCCATGACCCTTTTCATCAAAGTGCTCCATGACCCGTGACATCACAATGTTCCATAACCCCTGTTATCAAAATGTTCCATTACCCTTTTCATCAAATTGCTCCAAGACCCTGTCATCACAATGCTCCAAACCCTTGTGATCACAATATTCCATAACATTTGTCATCCCAATGCCCCATGACTCTCGTCATCACATTATCCATGGTCTTCTCATCACAATGCTCAATGACCTTTGTCATCACAATGCTCAATACACTTGTCATCAATATGCTCCCTGACAATTGTTGTCTGTATGCTCCTTGAACCCTCTCATGACAAGGCTCCATGCATTTTTCATCACAATGATCCATGCCCTTTTCATCACAATGCTCCAAGACCCCTGTAATCACAATGCTCGATGCCCTTCTCATCAAAATGCTCCATGACATTTGTCATCACAAAGATGCATGACACTTGGCATCACAATGTTCCATGTCATTGTCATCACAATGCTCCATGAACGCTCTCATCACATTGCTTCATGCACTTTTCATGACAAAGCTCCATGACACATGTCATCAGAATGCTCCATGGCCTTCTCATCACAGTGCTCCATGCCCTGGCCATCACAATGCACCATGTCCACTGTCATCACAATAATCTATGAAACATGCCAGACCAATGTTCCATGCCCCAGTCATCACAATACTCCATGACCTTGTCATCACAAAGCTCCATTACGCATGTCATCAGAATGCTGCATGGCCGTCTCATGACAATGCTCCATGCCCTTGTCATCACAATGCTCCAAGACCACTGAAAGCACAATGCTCCATGCCCCTTTTCATCAGAATGCTGCATGAGAATTGTCATCACAAAGCTCCATGACGCATGTCATCAGAATGCTGCATGGCCGTCTCATGACAAAGCTCCATGCCCTTGTCATCACAATGCTCCAAGACCACTGTAATCACAGTGTCCCATACGCATTTTCATCAGAATGCTCCATGAGATTTGTCATCACAAGTCTCCATGGTCTTCTCATCACAATGCTCCATTCCCTTTTCATCACAATGCTCCATGACACCTGTCATCACAATAATCCATGAATATTATCAGCCCAATGATCCATGCCCTTCTCATCACAGTGCTCCATGACCAATATCATCACAATGCACCATGACAACTGTCATCACAACACTCCATGACACGTGACAAAACAATGATCCGTGACTCTTATCATCACAATGCTCCATTCCCTAGTCATCACAATGCTCCATGACCCCTGTCATCACAATGCTCCATGACACCAGTCATCACAATGCTTCATAACGTTTATCATCACAATGTTGCATGCCCGCGTCATCACAAGGCTCTTTGACTTTTGTAACCACAATGCTCCATGAAATTTTCATCACAATGCTCCGTGTCCCTTGTCATCACAATGCTCCATGGCACATTTCATCAGAATGCTCCATGGCCTTCTCATCACAATGTTCCATGCCCTTGCCATCACAATGCTCCATTACCCCTGTCATAACAATGCTCCATGATACCTGCCATAACGATGTTCCATGGCCTTGTCATCACAGGGCTCCATGACCCTTCTCATCACAATGCTCCAAGACCCATGTCATCACAATGCTCCATGCTCCTTTTCATCTCAATGATCCATGAACCCTGTCATCACAATGCACCATGCCCATCATCATAATGCTTCATGCTATTGTCATCACAATGAAATCAAAATGCTCCATGACCTCTGTGATCAAAATGCTCCAAACCCTTGTGATCACAATATTCCATAACACTTGTCTTCACAATGCCCTATGACACTCATCATCACAATAATCCATGGTCTTCTCATCACAATGCTCCATGACCTTTGTCATCACAATGCTCAATACACTTGTCATCAAAATGCTCCCTGACACTTGTTGTCTGTACTCTCCTTGAACCCTTTCAAGACAAGGTTCCATGCCATTTTCATCACAATGATCCATGCCCTTTTCATCACAATGTTCCAAGACCCCTGTAATCACAATGGTCCATGCCCCTTTTCAACAGTATGCTCCATGAGATTTGTCATCACAAGGCTCCATGGTTTTCTCATCACAATGCTCCAGGACATTGTCATCACAATGCTTCACGACCTTGTCATGAAAATTCTCAATGGCCCTTGTCATCAAAATGCTCCATTATATTTGTCATTACAATCCTCCATTTCATTTGGCATCACAATGCTCCATGCCATTGTCTTCGCAATGGACCATGATATATGTCATCACAATGCTCCCTGACACATATCTTCAAAATAATCCATGATCTTCTCATCACAATGCTCCATGCCCTTGTCATCACAATGCACCATGTCGACTGTCATCACAATAATCTATGAATCTTGTCAGACCAATGCTCCATGCCATTGTCATCAAAATGCTCCCTGCCCTTGTCATCACAACGCTCCATGAACCCTGTCATCACAATGCTCCCTGACTCCAGTCATCACAATGCTTCATAACATTTGTCATCACAATGGTCCATGCCCACGTCATCACAAGGCTCTGTGACCTTTGTAACCAAAATGCTCATTGAACTTTTCATCACAATGCTCCGTGACCCTTGTCATCACAATGCTCCATGCCTTTGTCAGAAAAATTTTCCATGACGCTTGTCATCACAATGTGCCACGTGCTTTTCATCACAACGTTCCACAAATTTGTCATGTCAATGCTCCATAAACCATTTAATCACAATGCTCCATGCCCTTCTCATCACAATGCTCCATTACCCCTGTCATAACAGTGCTCCATGACCCCTGCCATCACAATGTTCCACGGCCTTGTCATCACAAGGCTCCATGACACTTGTAATCACAATGCTCCAAGACCCATGTAATCACAATGCTCCATGCCCCTGTCATCACAACACTCCATGAACATTTTCAGCCCAATGCTCCATGACACTTGTCATCACAATGATCCATGCCCTTGTCATCCCAATGCTCCATGACCCCTGTATTCACAATGCTCCGTGACGCTTGTCATCACAGTGCTCCATGACACCTGTCATCACAATCCTCCATGCCTATGTCAGCAAAATGCTACATGACCTTGTCATTACAATGCTCTATGCGCTTGTCATCACAATTCTCCATTACCATTGTCATCACAATCCTCCATGAACTTTGGGATCACATTGCTTCATGTCCTTGTCATCACAATGCTCCATGCTCCTTGAAATCAAAATGATCCATGACCTCTGTCTTCACAGTGCTCCAAACCCTTTTGATAACAATGTTCCATAACACTTGTCAAAACAACGCTCCATGATGCCTATCATCACAATACTCCATGCCATTTTGATCACAATGCTCCATGACCTTTGTCATAACAATTCTCATTACACTTGTCATCACAATGCTCCCTGACACTTGTCGCCAGAATGCTCCTTGAACCTTGTCACGAAAAGGCTCCATGCCTTTTTCATCACAATGCCCCATGCCATTTTCATCACAATGCTCCATGCCATTGTCATCAAAATACTCCACAAGCTTGTCATCAGAATGCTCCATGACGCTTGTCATCAAAATGCTCCATGCCCTTGTCAGCACAATGCTCCATGACCCTTGCCATCACAATGCTCCGTGACTCCAGTCATCATAATGATTCATGACCTTTGTCATCACAATGGTCCATGCCCTCATCATCAACTGTCTCTGCGACCTTTTTAACCACAATGCTCCATGAACTTTTTATCACTATGCTCTTTGACCCCTGTCATTACAATGCTCTATGCCTTTCTCACCACAATGCTCCATGACCCTTGTCATCATAATGCTCCATGCACTTGTCATCACAGTGCTCCACAATCTTGTCAACACAATGCTCCATAAACGTTGTCATCAAAATGGTCCATGCAATTCTCATCAAAATACTCTCTCACCACTGATATCACAATGATACATCACTATTCGTCACAATACTTCATCACCCCTGTCATCACAATTTTCCATGACTCCTGTCATCACAGTGCTACATGCACTAATCATCACAATGTTCGATGACCCCTGACATCACAATGTTCCATAACCCCTGTCATCAAAATGCTCCATGACACTTTTTATCAAAATGCTCCATGACCCCTGACATCACAATGTTCCATAAACCCTGTCATCAAAATATTCCATGACCCTTTTCATCAAATTGCTCCATGACACTGTGATCACAATGCTCCTTGCCCTTCTCATCACAATGCACAACGACATTGTCATCAAAATGCTCCCTGACACTTGTTGTCTGTATGCTCCTTGAACCCTGTCATGACGAGGCTCCATGCCTCTTTCATTACAATGATCCATGCCCTTTTCTTCACAGTGCTCCAAGACCCCTCTAATCACAATGCTCCATGCCCTTGTCATCACAAAGCTCAATGACGCATGTCATCAGAATGCTCCTTGTCCTTCTCCTCAAAATGCTCCATGCCCTTGTCATCACAATGTTCCAAGACCCCTGTATTCACAATGCTCCATGCCCCTTTTCATCAGTATGCTCCATGAGACTCGTTATCACAAGGCTCCATGGTTTTCTCATCACAATCCTCCAGGACATTGTCATCACAATGCTTCACGACCTTGTCATGAAAATTCTCAATGGCCCTTGTCATCATAATGTTCCAAGCATTAGTCATCACAATGCTCCATTATATTTGTCATCAGAATCCTCCATTACATTTGGCATCAAAATGCTCCATGCCATTGTCATCGCAATGGACCATGACACATATCATCCCAATGCTCGCTGACACCTGTCTACACAATACTCCATGACATTCTCATCACAATGCTGCATGTCCTTGTCATCGCAGTCGATCATGACATAGGTCATCACAATGCTCCCTGACACCTGTCTTCACAATAATCCATGACCTTCACATCACAATGCTGCATGTCCTTGTCATCACAATGCACCATGCCAACTGTCATCACAATAATCTATGAAACTTTTCAGACCAATGCTCCATGCACCTGTCATCACAATGCTCAATGTCCTTGTCATCACAATGCTCCATGACCCCTGTCATCACATTGCTCTGTGACTCCAGTCATCACAATGCTTCATAACGTTTGTCATCACAATGCTCCATGCCCCAGTCACCACAAGGCTCTGTGACCATTGTAACCACAATGCTCCATGAAATTTTCTTCACAATGCTCCGTGACACTTGTCATCACAATGTTCCATGCCTTTGTCAGAACAATGCTCCATGACCCTTGTCATCACATTGTGCTACGCAATTTTCATTACAAAGGTTCACAACCTTGTCATCGCTATGCTCCATAAACCTTGTAATCACAGTGATCCATGCACTTCTCATCAAAATGCTCTCTCACCAGAGATATCACAATGTTCCATCACTAGTCATCACCATACTCCCTCATCCCTGTAATCACAATGTTCCATGACCCCTGTCATCTCAATTCTACATCCACTTATCATCACAATGTTCCATGACACCTGACATCACAATGTTCCACAACCGCTGTCATCAAAATGCTCCATGACCCTTTTCAACCCAAAGATCCATGACCAATGACATCACAATATTCTATAAACCCTCTCATCAAAATATTCCATTACACTCTTCCTCAAACTGCTGCATGTCACTGTCATCAAAATGCTCCCTGCCCTTCTCATCACAATGCACCACGCCCTTGTCATCAAAAGGCTCCATGACTTTTGTCATCACAAAGCTCCATGATCCTTAACATCAGTATGCTCCATGTCATTGTCATAACAATGCTCCATGAACCCTCTCATCACATTGCTCAATGCCCTTGTCATCAGAAAGCTCCATGACACTTGTCATCACAATGCTCGATGCCCTTCTCATCACAATGCTCCATGCCGATGTCTTTACAATCCTCCATGACCCATGTAACAGTGTTCCGTGGCCATGTCATCACAATGCTTCATGCCCACTCTCTACACAATAATTCATGAAATATTTCAGACCAATGTTCAGTGCTCTTCTCATCACAATGCTCCATTACCTCTGTCATAACAATGCTCCATAACGCCTGCCATCACAATTTTCCACGGCCTTGTCATCACAAGGCTCCCTGACCCTTGTCATCACAATGCTCCAAGACCCCTGTAATCACAATTATCTATGCCCTTGTCATCACAAATCTCCATGTCGTATGTCATCATAATATTCCATGTCTTTCTCATCACAATGCTAAATGCCCACTTCATCACAATGCTCCAAGACCCGTGTAATCACAATGCTTCATGCCCTTTTTCATCAGTATGCTCCATGACAGTTGTCATCACAAGGCTCCATGGTCTTCTCATCACAATGCTCCATGCCCTTGTCATCACACTGCCCCATGACCCCTGTCATCACAATGCTCCCTGACTCCATTCATCACAATGCTCCATGACCTTTGTCATCACAATGGTCCATTACCGAGTCATCAAAAGTCTCTGTGATATTTTTTACCAAAATGTTCCATGAAATTTTCATCACAGTGCTCCATGCCTTTGTCAGAACAATGCTCCATGACCCTTGTCATCACAATGTGCCACGCGCTTTTCATCACAACGGTCCACAACCTTGTCATCGATATGCTCCATAAACTTTATAATCCCAAAGCTCCATGCACTTCTCATCAAAATGGTCTCTCACATGAGATAATATTATGTTCCATCACTAGTCATCACATTACTCTCTCACCCCTGTAATCACAATGTTCCATGACCCCTGTCATCACAATGCTACCTCCCCTTATCATCACAATGTTCCATGACCCCTGGCATCACAATGTTCCACAACCCCTGTCATCAAAATGCTCCATGACCCTTTTCATCCCAAAGCTCCATGACCCCTGATATCACAATGTTCTAAAACCCCTGTCATCAAATTGTTCCATTACAATTTTCATCAAATTGCTGCATGACCCTGTCCTCAAACTGCTCCCTGCCCTTCTCATCACAATGCACCACGCCCTTGTCATCAAAATGCTCCATGACTTTTGTCATCACAAAGCTCCATGACCCTTGATATCACAATGCTCCATGTCATTGTCATCACAATGCTCCATGAACCCTCTCATCACATTGCTCCATGCCCTTGTCATCACAGAGCTCCATGACACTTGTCATCACAGTGCTCGATGCCCTTCTCATCACAATGCTCCATGCCCTTGTCATTACAATCCTCCATGACCCATGTATCACAGCGTTCCGTGCTCTTGTCATCACAATGCTCCATGCCCACTCTCAACACAATAATCCATGAAATATTTCACAACAATGCTTCCTGCCCTTCTCATCACAATGCTCCATTACACCTGTCATAACAATGTTTCATGACCCCTGCCATCACAATGTTCCACGGCCTTGTCATTCACAAGGCTCCATGACACTTGTCATCACAATGTTCCAAGACCCCTGTAATCACAATGCTCCATGCCCTTGTCATCAGAAAGCCCCATGACACATGTCATCAGAATGTTCCATGGACTTCTCATCACAATGCTCCATGCCCTTGTCATCACAATGCTACAAGACCCTTGTTATCAAAATGCTCGATGCCCCTTTTCATCTCAAAGCTCCATGAATCCTATCATCACAATGCACCATGCCCATCATCATAATGCTTCAGGCTATTGTCATCATAATGAAATCAAAATGCTCCATGACCTCTGTCATCACAATGCTCCAAACCGTTGTGATCACAATATTCCATAACACTTATCATCACAACACCCCATGACGCTCATAATCACAGTTATCCATGGTCTTCTCATCACTATGCTCCATAAACTTTGTCATCACAATGCTCAATACACTGGTCATCACAATGCTCCCTGACACTTGTCGTCAGTATGCTCCTTGAACAGTGTCATGACAAGGCTCCATGCCTTCTTCATCACAATGATCCATGCCCTTTTCATCACAGTGCTCCAAGACACCTGTAATCACAATGTTCCATGCACTTGTCATCACAGTGCTCCATGATGCATTCATCAGAATGCTCCATGTACTTCTCTTCACAATGCTCCATGCCCCTGTCATATCAGTGCTCCAAGAACACTGTAATCACAATGCTCCATGCCCCTTTTCATCAGAATACTCCATGAGACTTGTCCTCACATATCTCCATGGTCTTCTCATCACAATGCTCCAGGACCTTGTCATCACCATGCTCCATTTCCTTGTCATCACAATGTTCCATGACCCCTGTCATCAGGGTATTCCATGAACATTTTCAGCCCAATTCTCCATGAGACTCTCATCACAATGCTCCATGACAAATATCATCACAATGCTCCATGACCACTGTCATCACAACACTCCATTACCCCTGACAACAGAGTGATCCGGGATTCTTGTCATCACAATGATCCATGCCCCTTTCATCCCGATGCTCCATGACACCTGTATTCACAATGCTCTGTGACGCATGTCATCACAGTGTTCCATGACACCTGTCATCACAATTCTCCATGCCTTTGTTAGCAAAATGCTACATGAACTTGTCATTACAATGTTCTATGCGCTTGTCATCACAATACTCCTTTACCATTGTCATCAAAATCCTCCATGAACCTTGGTATCACATTGTTTCTTGCCCTTGTCATCACAATTCTCCATGCTTCTTGAAATCAACATGATCCATGACCTGTGTCATCACAATGCTCCAAACACTTCTTGTCACCAAGTTCCTTAACACTTGTCATCAAAAATCTCCATGATGCCTGTCATCACAATACTCCATGCCCTTTTCATCACAGTGCTCCATGACCTTTGTCATCACAATTCTCAATACACTTGTCATCACAATGCTCCCTGACACTTGTCTTCAGAATGCTCCATGAACCCTGTCACGAAAAGGATCCGTGCCTTTTTCCTCACAATGCCCCATGCAGTTTTCATCACAATGCTCCTTGCCATTGTTATCAAAATACACTACAAGCTTGTCATCAAAATGCTCCATGACCCTTGTCATCACAATTCTCCATGCACTTGTCAGCACAATGCTCCCTGACCCTTGTCATCACAATGCTCCAAGCCATTGTCCTCACACTGTTCCATTACCTTTGTCATCAGAATCCTCCATGACACTTGCATCACAATGCTCCATGCCATTGTCATCACAATGGGCCATTACATATGTCATCACAATGCTCCCTGACACCTGTCTTCAAAATGCTGTATGATCTGGTCTTCACAATGTTCCATGCCCTTGATATCACAAAGCTCCATGACCCCTGTCATCACAATGCTCCGTGACTCCAGTCATCACAATGCTTCATGACCTTTGTCATCACAGTGGTCCATGCCCTCATCATCAACAGTCTCTGTGAACTTTTTAACCACAATGCTCCATGAACTTTTCATCACAATGTTCTTTGACCCTTGTCATCACAATACTCTATGCCTTTCTCAGCACAATGCTCCATGACCGTTGTCATTACAATGCTCCATGCGCTTGACAGCACAATGCTCCTTGACACATGTCATCACAATTTGCCATGCGCTTGTCATCACAGTGTTCCACAATCTTGTCATCACAATGCTCCATAAACCTTGTCATCACAATGCTACATGCACTTATCATCAAAATGTTCGATGACCCCTGACATCACCATCACAATGTTCCATAACCCCTGACACCAAAATGCTCCATGACCCTTTTCATCAAAATGTTCCATGTCCCCTGACATCACAATTCTCCATGACCCCTGTCATCACAATGCTCCATGCTCCTTGAAATCAAAATGATCCATGACCTCTGTCTTCAAAATGCTCCAAACCCATGTGATCACAATGTTCCATAACCCTTGTCATCACAACGCTCCATGATGCCTATCATCACAATACTCCATGACCTTGTCGTCACAATGCTCCATGATATTTGTCATCACAATTCTCAATACACTTGTCATCACAATGCTCTCTGACACTTGTCGTCAGAATGCTCCTTGAAACCTGTCATGAAAAGGCTCCATGCATTTTTCATCACAATGCTCCATTCCCTTTTCATCACAATGCTCCATGCCATTGTCATCACAATACTCCACAAGCTTGTCATCTGAATGCTCCATGACACTTGTCATTACAATGCTCCATGAGCACTGTCATCACAATGCTCCATACCCCGTGTCATTACAGTGCTCCATGACGCTCGTCATTCACAATTATCCATGGACTTCTCATCACAATGCTCCACACGCTTGTCATCAAAATGCTCCATGACTCTTGTCATCACAATGCTCCATGGCCACTGTCATCACAATTATCCATACCCCTTGTCATTATAGCGCTCCATGACGCTCATCCTCAAAATTATCCATGGTCTTCTCATCACAATGCTCCACGGTCTTGCCATCACAATGCTCCATGCCCTGGTCGTCACAATGCTCCATGTTCCCTGTCATCACAATTCTCCACGTTCTTGGCAACACTATGTTCCATGACACTTCCCATCACAGTGTTAAATGCTTTGTCATCACAATACTCCACAAGCTTCTCATCACAATACTCCATGACCGTTGTCATCACAATGATCCATGACCCCTGTCATCACAATGCTCAATGAGACGTATCATCACAATACTCCATGTCCCTTGTCATTACAGTGCTCCATGATGCTCGTCACCAGAATTATCCACGGTCTTCTCATCACAGTGCTCCACGGTCTTGCCATCACAATGCTCCATGCCCTGGTCATCACAATTCTCCATGTCCTTGTCATCACAATGCTCCATGACAGTTCTCATCACAATGTTACATGCTCTTGTCATCACAATTCTCCATGCACTTGTCATCGCAATGTCCCATGACCCCTGTCATAGCAAGCCCCATGCCTTTGTCATCACAATGCTTCACGACATTTTCCTCAAAATTCTCAATGGCCGTTGTCATCACAATGCTCCATGCCCTTGTCATCACAATGCTCCATGACCCTTGTCATCACAATGATCCAAGCCTTTGTCATCACAATGCTCCATTACCTTTGTCATCACAACCCTCCATAACACTTGGCATCACAATGCTCCATGCCATTGTCATCACAATGGTACATGAAATATGCCGTCACAATGCTCCCTGACACCTGTCTTCACCATACTCCATGACCTTGTCATCAACATGCTCCATGCCCTTGTCATCACAATGTGCCATGCCCACTGTCAACACAATTATCCATGAAACTTGTCAGACAAATGCTCCATGACCCTGTCATCACAATGCTACATTACCCCAGTCATCACAATGCTCCGTGTGTCCCTTCATCACAAGGCTTCATGACCTGTGTCATCACAATGGTCAATGCCCTCATCATCACAATGCTCTGTGAAATTTGTCACCACAATGCTCCATGATATTTTCATCAGAGTGCAGATACGTCCATGAGTGCAAGTGCCCTATGCTCTGTAGCTCATCTTTTAGATGTTTTAGCAAACACAATACACTTCGCCATAGTGGCCATTGGCAAATTACAATTCCACTATCAGCCTCACAGGGCTCCCTTTTCTCCTAACCCTATCCTGCATTTCTGGTGTTTACACTTTATGTGGATGGCCCTTCTGACTGATGTGAAGTGATACATTTTGTAGTATTGATTTCCAGTGCCCACCTGTTTGGTTGGATAAAAAGTGTGTATGGCCTTTATTTGAATATATTCGGAAAAAATTGCATACGCCCTTTTGGGCCAACTGCATCATTGGCGATGTTCAGCCCCTTTTCTTGTGTTTTAATGGGGAGTCCTTTCTACCTCTTCAAATCTGTTTCCTGCCACTCTCCCTTGCTTACAACTCCTTTTCTGTGACTTACCTCAAGACATTTTTCGACGATAGATATTTTCAACTCTGCAGTTTCATGAATTTTAGTGCCCCTGAGTTCCATTTTTCAACTTGTGTTTTTGGAAACTGGACACAAAACAGCGGGATTTCCTCTAGACATATTCTGTTTCCGTGGGCAATTCTAGCCTTTGATGAATTTGTCTTCCTGATTGGAAATTAGAGTGGCATGTGCCTGTCCGAACAACTAAGACTTGTCTCTAAATTTTTCTCATCCTTCCGCTTCATCGTCTGGACAAATTCCAAACTGTGTGCAACAGGATGTTGACGGTGCTGATATCCCCAAGTGAGGAGATTGTTAGGAAAGATGCTGGAGGGGTGAACCCGAGCACCAGACGATGAGGAGATGAGGTGCCTTTTCCAAACTCTTTCCGATCAAATGGTGTACCATCCTCTAGGTGTGACAGGCATGTTTTAGCTGTAGGAAGGTTCCAGTGCATGGAAGGAGAACACCAGGGATTTTTCCAAATCAGTGCCTCCCCGTACCCCAAACTGGGGAATTTTTAAGCTACGGCTACACGTATGTCCATTAAGCGCCTTGGGAAATAGGCAGAGCCCAAACTATAGATGATTGAAATCTTCAGGTTCAGAAGCATTCACCATCGGCCTTGCTTAGGTTACATTTTATCTGTCTGTGATAGACGATGTCAATAAAAATATCTATTCTTTTTCATATTATTTCCCCTTATAGGTTATTGCAAAATATTCAGTGTAGTTCCCTATACTATACAGTAGTTCCTTGTTGATGATCTATTTTATACATAGCAGTGTGTATGTGTTAATCCCAAACTGTTAATTTATCCCTTCTCCTACCTTTCCCCTTTGGTAATAATAAATTATAAGATTTTATACATCTCAGGAATGGCGGAGCTGAAATAGAGGTATCAGTTTCAATGGAAAAGCATTCAAAACAAGATTGAAGCTTCAGCCATGAGTATTCGATGTACATCCATGGAAATAAATCACTTAATTTCTCTAATGTTGACCTGACAAATAAAACAGAGGTCTTCACTGAACTTGCTTATAGTAAAGTGATGGAAATATCAAAGGTAAGTCTTAGAAACATCTTATTTTACCCGAACATTATACACTGCTCTATGTTAACTACAGTTTGGCTCACACATCTGTTCATTGAAGTTACAATGTTCTCAATTTCTGTTACTGATCCTCCAGAGTGGACCCCAACAGAAGTCCCCGTGCCCAGTGTCATTGGAGCCAACAGATCAAGACTGAGTTTGGTTCAGAAGCAAAGGAAAAATTATTTTGAAAACAGAATGGAGAGGTGAGAGCATGCACTCCCCCACGGGCTGTGGGCTGGGATGCTGTGTAGGGATCCAAGGAGCGTCAGTGGGAGGAAGGGGATGGAGCTCTCGAGGGCTCGGTTGGCTGAAGCTCAGGCTCTATGCCGTGGAGTCTGCATGGGACCCCGCTAGCTGAGGTGTGGACCCAGCCATTCTGCACTACGAAATCGGGTCCGAAGTGCCGGGTGTGGGACCTCTGCATGCAGAACCCTAGGAGCACGTGAAATTAGACAAAGCACAAAGGAAAAACAGGTAAGACTTTATTTTATTGCCCAGATTATCTTTTTATCTCCTAGGAATTTTTAATGAACGTTGCCAGAGACGAACACCTCCTCTGCTTTTTGTTCTGTTCCTCATTCTTCGGGTGTTGAGGGTGCAGACCCCTCTTTTGTAACTGCTTCATGCTGTGGTGGGAGCCCTGATACCTGAGGGGAGGATCAAAACGTCTCCCCACCAGCCTCCAGGTGAGGTTGATTGTCCCAAGGCCTCCTGCCTCACTTCTTGTCCGCATGAGCACCAGCATTGGATGTGTTATAGATTCTAATGACCTTTAAGGGTCCAGGAGAGAGATGTGCAGAGATGCTGAGGTGGCAGGTTTCACCCCAACCCACATTTGTTCGGCGACCTTAGGCTGACGGTTTTTGTCAGCCTAGATGCTCTGACCAGTAGTCTGTCCTTTCTTTAATTAGGTCGCTGAACTAATGTACAAACAGCACCATGTGTCAGAACCCTTCCCGCGCAACTCCCAGAGAGTCCAGGGTCAGTGGTGATCCAGGACCATGACATCCACTGAGTCAACGGCCTTTAGAAGTAGCCAGCAGTCCAGCCGGTCATATTGGCCACCATCACCGCAGTGTCTGTAGGGTTTTCTAAGGTGAAAGCGTGATATGCGTTTCCCCTGCCAAGCTTATTAGCTCCCCTCTGGGTGCAGTAATTCCTGCAAGCAGTAGTCTGCTCTTTCGGGGCACAGTCTTGTTGTTTTCTGAGAGAAACTCCAGGTCAAGTGATGGTCACACGAGTCATCTTGGGGGCCCGTTGCCCCCATTTGTCTCTCTGGAGGTTGGAGTTGGAGGGCCTCCTCACTCGATGTCAGTGTGTCCACAGAGCGACCCCTGCAACTTCAGGGCATGATGGGTGGTTAGGATCACGACGTGGGGTCCTTTTCCCTTAGGAGGGAGCTGGCCTTGTGGGCTGCTGATTTCTATCATTTTAGATACCCCAGTATCCTGGCCTGATGAGTCGGTGGGCAAAGCCCTTGGGGACCATAGTTTATCATACCTGAAGGGCATTCTTGTGTTGCTCCATTTCAAGTGCTCCCAGTTTTTGCACTAAGGCTCCAAGGGCGATTAACCTTTGACCGGGTATGTAAAGGACAAAGGGTTTAGCTAAATTAGCGAGTTCCTGGGCAAGGGTCTGAATTGACTGCTCTTTCCATTCTTGAAAGGCTGCTTCTGGATTCTATACAAAAGGATCATCATCTTTTCATGTCAGTGTTTCATGTAGAGGCCCAGCTATTAGACTGTAGTTAGGGATCCAGATGCAGAAAACCTTGGCCTCCCCAGGAACCCCTAAGCTGTCTTCTAGTTTTAGAAGAGGTAAGGCTGCAAATGGCTTCTTCCCTATCCTGGGATGCGTTTCTCCGGATATCTGTGAGAATGAAGCCCAGGCATGTCACCTGAGCCTGGGATATTTGAGCCTTTTTCTTGGACACCTTCTATCCTTTCTTGGCTAGGTAGTTCCGAGGCGTCTTTAGTAGGCCCGGCGATCAGAATGTCATCTGCATATTGAAGGAGGGTTCCCTTTTACAGAGGTAGAACGTTTAGGTCTTTAGAGGACATTTCCCCAAGGATGGTGTGGGGATTTTTGAACCATTGGGGCAGGACGGCCCAGCATTATTGGTTTTGTTGCATGTTGTGTCGTGCCACTCACAAGACAAAAATTCTTGTGACTCTGAGATGAATGGAATACAGAAGAAGACATCATTGAAGTGTAATACAGAATGCCATGGCCTGGTGGATGGTAGAATTTCCAACAGGGTGTAAGAAATAGGAGCTACTGGATGTATATCCTCGGTGGCTTCACTGACTGTCCTGATATCCTTTATCAGGTCTCCAGCAGCCCATGGGGCTCTCGTGGTCAGGCCAATCCCAGGATATGGAGCTCACCTGGGCTGCAACCCCCACCCCACAGCCCACGGGGCTCTCGTGTTCAAGTCCCTCCCAGGTTATGGAGCTCACCTCTGCATCTACCCAGCAACCCATGGGGCTCTCATAGTCAGGCCCTTCCCAGGATACGGAACTCCCCTGTGCAGGTACCCCAGCAGGGCTGGACACACAGGAACTGTGCACATAGCCCACCTTGCAGAGAACCCCCAGCTCACCTGTCGCTCACAGCTGACACAGAACACCTCCGAGCAGGACTTGAACTAACAAACAGCAGCTCTGACAGGTCTGTGACCCTGGCTATCACTCTGTGCAGCGTCTCTCTGCCTGGTCTTCCAGACACTTCCACTGCAGCCAGGGCACCAGGCCTCTGTCTCCACCCACCATCACTCCTCTCCCTGACTCCTGGGTTCCTCTCATTAGGATAGGGTCTTCTTGAAGTTGTTTTCCACTCATGGACCAGATACAATGATAAGAAAACAAGCCGCAGCTGCAGCCCCTTGTCTAGCCTGACTCTCAAGAGCCCACACCTCTTCCTTGAGCCTGGCCCGTTTAACAAGTTTCATTTTCTGCAACTGTGAGCCCCTGAGGGGTGAGGATTGGCTGATTTGGGGAGCCTGACACTGCCTGCCAGCCCTCCCCAGGTTTGCCTGGGTTGAGGTCCATATAAACACCTCTCCAGTCAGCAAGTGCCCCTGTAGCTGTGCCTGACGCCATATTCTCTGCCCCGTCAGAAGTGTCGGGCCTGGTGTGGTGGTAGGGAGGGAGATGCCGTGGCTTTGTGGGTGGCCCAGTGTGAGTGGGGCTCTGCTGGACTTTCTGCAGGAGTTGCCAGGCTGCCACCTGCTAAAGAAGAGGATGTGTCATCCATACCTGCTGCTGGAATTTCTCCCCAGGCCGAGGTGAGGAAGTACAAAAGCAGTGGGGGCCATGGCAGGAGGGGTATCTCAGGCAGGGAAATGGAAAGCTTCCAGAAGAGCATCTGGGGCCAGGACCATCCTGACTGGCCTGCAGGCACCAAGTCGGCCTGCGTGCTGTCACTGGTGTGGCTCCACAGCCCTTCCTCTAGGCTTGCAAGTGCTTGTACATATTCAGGTGTTTTACCTGGAAAGGGTGGGAAGAGTTCAGCTGCAGCAGGACTGGGGCTCAGCTCACATTTACTCACAGACGCCTCGACACATTTCCCCAGCTTTGCAATGAGGATGCTCCATGTGGGGGGGAGTGCTGCTGAGTGCATGGGAGACGATTTCCCACCTCTAACCAACTTAAGAATTTTTTACCACTGGAGCAAGTGCCCTGATACGATTTTCCTCTGTATAACTGGTGGCTTCTGTTTTGTTTTGTTTTTTTCTTTTTTTCTTTTTGGTTCAAGGTAGATTTTATTTATTCCTCTTTTTTTTAATTTGGAGATATAAACATGGAAATAATGCATTAATATAAAGACATCTATGTGAAGGGAAAAACTTTTTTTCTGTTTTATTTTATTAAATGTTATTTATTTATTTTTAATTTTTTTTAAATTTATTTATTTCTTTTATACAGCAGGTTCTTATTGGATATCTATTTTATACATATAAGTGTGCACATGTGAATCCTAGTCTCCCAATTCATCCCACCACCACCCTCACATGGTGTTCCCCCCTTGGTGTCCATATGTTTGTTCTCTACATCTGTGTCTCTATCTCTGCCCTGCAAACTGGTTCATCTGTACCATTTTTCTATGTTCCACATATATGCATTAATATACAATATTTGTTTTTCTCTTTCTGACTTACTTCACTCTGTATGACAGTCTCTAGATCCATCAAGGTCTCTACAAATGACCCAATTTCATTCCTATGTATGGGTGAGTAATATTCCATTGTATATATGTGCCAGATCTTCTTTATCCATTCATCTGTTGCTGGACACTGAGGTTGCTTCCATGTCCTGGCTATTGCAAATAGAGCTGCAATGAACATTTTTGTACATAACTCTTTTTGAATTATGGTTTTCACAAGTCAAATGTCCAGTAGTTGGATTGTTGTGTCGTATGGTACTTCTATTGTTAGTTATTTAAAGGAACCTCCGTACTGTTCTCCCAAGTGCCCATATCAATTTACATTCCCACCCACAGTGCAAGTGTGTTCCCTTTTCTCCAATAAAGGCCTCTCCAGCATTTATTGTTTTGTAGAATTTTTTGATGATTGCCACTCTGACTGCTGTGAGGTGATACCTCACGGTAGTTTTGATTTGCATTTCTCTAATGATTATTGATGTTCAGCATCCTTTCATGTGTTTCTTGGTAATCTGTATATCTTCTTTGGAGAAATGTCTATTTAGGTCTTCTGCCCGTTTTTGGATTGGGTTGTTTGTTTTTGTGATATTGAGCTACATGCGGTGCTTGTAAAGTTAGGAGATTAATCCTTTGTCAATTGCTTCATTTGAAAATATTTTCTCCCATTCTGAAGGTTGTTTTGGCATCTTGTTTATGTTTTCCTGTACTGTGTAAAAGCTTTTAAGTTTCATTAGGTCCCATTTGTTGATTTCTGTTTTTATTTCCATTTCTCTAGGAGGTGGGTCCAAAAGGATCTTGCTGTGATTTATGTCATAGAGTGTTCTGCCTATGGTTCCCTCTAAGTGTTTTATAGTGTCTGGTCTTATATTTAGATCTCTAATCAATTTAGAGTTTATTTTTGTGTATGGTGTTATGGAGTGTTCTAAATTCATTCTTTTATGTGTAGGGGTCCAGTTTTCCCAGCACCAATTACTGAAGAGACTGTCTTTTCTCCATTGTATATCCTTAGCTCCTTTGTCATAGATGAGATAGCCATAGGTATGTAGGTTTATCTCTGGGCTTTCTGTCCTGTTCCATTGATCTGTGTTTATGCCAATCTACATACACTTGATTCCATTATGCAGACATATAAATACATAGGTTTCAAGGTTATTACCAGTCAGATATATTCCTCTTCAGTGAATAGGGTGTTTTGTGTCCAGTTCATTGAGAAAGGAGTAGGTCTTGTCTATTACATATTTGGTATATGGAATGAGATCTGTGCTAATTTCACACTCTGCTTTTACACATCACCCCACGTCACCTTTCCCCTTAAGGAGGCATAAGTGTGTTTTCTAAATGTGTAACTCTGTTCTCTTTTGAAATTCAGTTCATGTGTAGCCATGTTTACATTCCCTCTATAAGTGATATATTACAATAAGTTTCTTTTACTTTGTGGCTCATTTCACTTAGCATCATCATACCTAAAGCCACTCATTAAGCTGCTATTGGCCTTATGACATTGATTTTATGTCTGAGTGACATTCCATTGTATATAAGTACCACAACATCTATATCCATTTTTTTTCCTTTCCTGGGATATTTAAAGTGTACTGAAGTCGAGGTTCTTGTAAACAGAGCAGCCTTAAACTTTGGGCTGGCTGTGTGTTGTGGATTTTTAGTTTTCCCAAAATACACGCCCATGAGTGGAAGTGTGCTATGCTCTGTAGCTCTGTTTTAGAAAACAACATACAGTTCTCCAGAGAGGCTGTTGGCAATTTACATCCTGTCCATCGGCTTAACCAGGCTCCCTTTTCTCCATGGCCTATCCTGCATTTGTGGTTTTTACACTATTTGTGGATGGCCCTTTTGACTGGAGGTAAGGGACACTTCTCTGTAGTGTGGATTTGCAATGCCTGATGGTTTGCTTGGCCAAAAAGGGCATATGCATTTTTTCCCGAATATATTCAAGAAAATACACATACTCCCTTTTCAGCCAAGGGCAACATTGTTGAAATTATGTCGCTTTTCATGTGCTTTAAAGACGACTCCAATCTACCTCTTGAAATCTGTTTCCTTCAATTCTGCCTTGCATTCAAATCCTCTTCACTGCCTTTCCTCAATATATTTCTGGATGATAGGTGCCCTTTATAACTCTTCAAGTTTGTGAATTGCTGTGCCCCTGATTTCCATTTTTCAACTCGCCTCTTTGTGAGCTGGCTGCAATACCGCAGGATGGCTTTAGGCCCTAGTCTTGTTCCGGGGCTTCAGGCTGAGCCTTTGGTTAATTCTTCTTCCTGGTGGGAAACTAGAGTGACATGTGCCCATCCAAACACCTACAGCTAATCTCTCATTTATTCCCCCACTTCCAGTTCATCCTCTGCACAATTTGCAAACTGTGCATAACAGGTGGGTAAAGGCACTGACACTCCAAGTGGGGAGATTTTTAGTAATGCAGATGGAATGGCGAAGACGAGCACTACAAAAGGAAAAATGAGGTACCTTTTAGAAAACTTTCCCAATTACACAGTGTACCATTCACTGGGTTTCCCATGTATGTTGTAACTGTAGGAAGATTCCCTTAAACCTGGAGAGTTGGGACCACTAGAATAGGTAGCACACAGTATTGCTCTAAGTGGTGTTCTTTTGCTCACACAACCTCAGCAATCTTGTCAGCCCCAAGTGTCCAGTCTTATGTCTCATCCAGCTGTGGGTGTAAAGGTGGTCAATCCAGGTTGCATCACAGGCCCTGAATGAAATTTTTAGGACTTTCTAACTGTTTCGCTGTTTTTGCATTTTGCTTTTGAAATTTATTTTTATAAGTGGGTTTAACTGAATTTCAGTGCTCTGTTCATGCCGTTATACACACACATGATTCCTATATGGAGACATGAGAATACATATGTTTTAAAATACTGAGAGTCAGACATATTCCTTGCAATGAATAGGGGGTGTTGAGTCCAGTTCATTGTAGCGGGAGTAGGGGTTGTCTATTACATACTTGGTTTATGTAACGGTATCTGTGCTAATTTAAAACTGTGATTTTATGCATCACCCCACCTCGCATTTCCCCTTAAGCAGGCAGAAGCTTGTTTTCTAAATGTGTGACTCCGTTGTGTTTGTAAATCAGTTCATGTGTAGCCATGTGTACATTCCCGCTATGAGTGATATCTTATGATAAGATTCGTTACTCTGGTATCTTTCCTAACTCAGTTCATGTGAGGCCATGTTTACAGGAACTTCATAAGTGATATCTTATGATAAGTTTCTTTTTCTGTGTGACTTATTACACTTAGAATCATCGTACCTGAATCCACTCATTTTGCTGCTACTGGCCTTATGAAATTGATTTCATGACTGAGGGATATACGATCGTACGTAAGTACCACAATTTCTTGAAACATTTTTGTCTTTCCTGGGATATTTAAGGTATACCCAAGTTGAGGTTCTTGTAAGCAGTGAAGCCCTAAATTTTGTGGTGGCTCTGTCTTATTGATTTTCAGTTTTCCCAAAGTATATTTCCTAGACTGGAAGTGCCCTTGACTCTGTAGCTCTGTTGTTTACTTGTTTTAGGGAACACAATGCACTCCTCCAGAGAGGCAGTTCACAATTTAAATCCCGCCCATCAGCATAACAAGGCTCCCTGTTCTCCAGGGCCTGTCTTGCCTTTCTGTTTTTTACACATTTTGCAGATGTCCCTTTTGAACAGTGGGAAGTGATACTTCTTTGTAGTGCAGATTTGCATTGCCCACTTGCTTGCTTGGCCAAAAAGGGCGTATGCGTTTTCTCCTGAATATATTCAGGAGAAAATGCATACGCCCTTTTTGGCCAAGTGCATCTTTGTCGAAGTTGTGCCCCTCTTCCTGTGCTTTAAAGGTGATTCCAACGTACCTCTTTAAATCTGTTTCCTGCTATTCTGCCTCGCTTTCAAGTCCGCCTCCTTGCCTTCCCTCAACAGATATTTGTCCGAGAGTTGTCCTTTATTACTCTGCCTGTTTGTGAATTGTTGTGCCCCTGAGCTCCAATTTTCAACTCGTTTTTTGTGAGCTGACCGCAAGTCCAAATTTTGGTTCAGGACCTATACTGGTTCCCGGCTGGTTGCTGAGACTTTGGTTAATTCTTCTTCCTGCCATGAAATTAGAGCGGTATGTGCCCGTCCAAATGCCTAACAGCTACTATCTCATTGGTTCTCCCTTTTCCCGTTCATCCTCTGACAATTTGGCATCCTGTGCTAACCAGGAGGTTAAAGGGGCTCTCTCTCCAATATGGGATATTGAAAGTAAAGCAGTTGGAATGTGAAACCGGAGCACCGGAGAGGGACTATTCGTTGAGTTTTAGAAACCTTTCATATTCACTGTGTGTCCATTCTCTAGGATTCCCATACATGTTATACCTGTAGTAATATTCCGTTCAACCTGGAGAGTTGGGAATCATGGAATGGGTGCCACGCATTATTGCTTTAAAGGGTCTGCATTTGCTCACCCAAACTCACCAATCCTCTCAGTCCCAAGTGTCCAGCCTTATGCCACATCCAGCTGTCGTTGTAGATAGGGTCATTCCAGGTTTCATCAAAGACCCTGAAGAAAGTGTGAATAATTTCCCTGTTTCTTTGTTTTGTTTTTTAAATTCCTTTTAAGAGTGGGTTTGAGATGATTCTCGCTGCCAGGTTTATGCCAGTCTAGGCACACTTGATTCGCTTATGGAGACATATCAATTAATAGATTTTAAGATTCATTCTAGTCAGATATCTTCCTCTGCGGGAAATATGGGGTGTTGCGTCCCTTTCACTGAGGAAGGTGTAGGTCTTGTCTATTCCGTATTTGGTTTTTGGAACGGTACCTGTACTAATATCAAACTCGTGTTTTATGCATCACCCCACCTCTCTTTCCCCCATAAGCAGGCATAAGTTTGTTTTCTAAATGTGAGACTCTGTTCTCTTTCCTAACTCAGTTCATGTGTAGCCATGTTTACTGAACATTCATAAGTGATATCTTATGATAAGTTTCTTTACTCTGTGACTTATTTCACTTAGAATCATCGTACCTGAATCCACTCATTTTGCTGCTACTGGCCTTATGACATTGATTTCATGGCTGAGGGGTATTCCATCGTACGTTAGTACCACAATTTTTTGAACCATTTTTGTCTTTCCTCGGATATTTAAGGTGTACCCAAGTTGAGGTTGTTGTAAGCAGTGCAGCCCTAAATTTTGGGATGGCTCTGTCTTATTGATTTTCATTTTTCCCAAGGTATATTCCCTAGACTGGAAGTGCCCTTGGCTCTGTAGCTCTGTTTTTTCCTTGTTTTAGGGAACACAATGCACTCCTCCAGAGAGGCAGTTGGCAATTTACATCCCGCCCTTTAGCATAACAAGCCTCCCTGTTCTCCAGATCCTGTCTTGCCTTTCTGGATTTTATACCTTTTACTGATGTCCCTTTTGACTGGTGGGAAGTGATACTTCTTTTAGTGCAGATTGGCATTGTGTGGTTGCTTGGTTCGACAAAAAGGGCATATGTGTTTCCTCCTGAATATATTCAAGTGAAAACGCATATGCCTTCTATGGCCAATTCTATAATTGTCGAAATTTTGATGCTTTTCCTATGTTTAAAGGCCATTCCAATGTACTTCTTGAAATCTGTTTCGTGCAATTCTGCCTCATTTTCAAGTCCTCCTCCTGGCTTTCCCTCAATAGATTTTTGGAAGTGATTAGTCCTTTATAATTCTGTAAGTTAGTGAATTGCTGTGCCCCTGAGATCCCTTTTTCAACTTGCGTTTTTGTGAGCTGACCGCAAATCCATAATTTTGCTTCAGGACTTATACTGGTTCTGGGGGGGGTAGGCTGAGAGTTTGGTTAATTATTCTTCATGACAGGAAATTAGAGTGACATGTGGCCGTCCAAATGCCTACAGTTACTCTCTCATTGGTTCTCCCTCTTCCCTTATATCCTCTGAAAAATTTGCCAACTGTGCGAACCAGGAGGTTATAGGGGCTAACTCTCCAATTTGGGATATTGATAGTAAAGCAGTTGGAATGTCAAACTGGAACACAAAGATAGAAAAAAATAGTAGAGTTTTAGAAACCTTTCACCATCAGTGGGTGTCCATTCTCTAGGTTTCCCAAACATGTTATAACTGTTGTGATATTCCCTTCTACCTGGAGAGTTGGGAACCATGGAATGCGTGGAAGGCATTATTGTTTTAAAGGGTCTGCATTTTCTCACCCAATCTCACCAATCCTCTCAGTCCCAAGTGACCAGCCTTATGCCACATCCAGCTGTTGTTGTAGATAGGGTCATTCCAGGATTCATTAGAACCCCTGAAGGTATTCTGTAAGAATTTTACTGTTTTTTTTTGTTTTGTTTTGAAATTCATTTTATAGTGGGTTTGAGTTGATTCTCACTGCCGTGTTTATGTCATTCAAGACAAACTTGGTTCCCTTACGGAGACATATCAATACATAGGTTTTAAGATTCTTGCTAGTCAGTTATATTCCTCTGCGGGAAATATGGGGTTTTGAGTCCCTTTCACTGAGGAAGGTGTAGGTCTTGTCTAATCCATAGTTGGTTTTTGGAACGGTACCTGTGCTTGTATCAAACTCTGGGTTTATGCATCACCCCACCTCTCCTTCCCCCTTAAGCAGGCATAAGAGTGTTTTCTAAATGTGAGACTCTGTTCTCTTTCCTAACTCAGTTCATGTGTAGCCATGTTTACAGGATCTTCATAAGTGATATCTTATGATAAGTTTCTTTTTCTGTGTGACTTATTTCACTTAGAATCATCGTACCTGAATCCACTCATTTTGCTGCTACTGGTCTTATGACATTGATTTCATGGTTGAGGGATATTCCATCGTACGTAAGTACCACAATTTTTTGCACCATTTTTATCTTTCCTGGGATATTTACGGTGTAGAGAAGTTGAGGTTCTTGTAAGCAGTGCAGCCCTAAATATTGGGGTGGCTCTGTCTTATTGATTTTCAGTTTTCCCAAGTTACATTCCCTAGACTGGAAGTGCCCTTGTCTCTGTAGCTTTGTTGTTTACTTGTTTTAGGGAACACAATGCACTCCTCCAGAGAGGCAGTTGACAATTTAAATCCCGCCCATCAGCATAACACGGCTCCCTATTCTCCAGTGCCTGTCTTGCCTTTCTGGATTTTACCCATTTTGTGGATGTCCCTTTTGACCGGTGGGAAGTGATACTTCTTTCTAGTGCAGATTTGCATTTCCCACTTGCTTGCTTGGCCAAAAAGGGCGTATGCATTTTCTCCTGAATATATTCAGGAGAAAATGCATACGCGCTTTTTGGCCAAGTGCATCATTGTCGAAGTTGTGCGCCTCTTTCTGTGCTTTAAATGCGATTCCAACGTACCTCTTGAAATCTGTTTCTTGCTATTATGCCTCGCTTTCAAGTCCGCCTCGTTGCCTTCCCTCAACAGATTTTTGGATGATAGTTGCCCTTTATTACTCTGCAAGTTTGTGAATCGCTGTGCCCCTGAGCTCCCCTTTTTAACTCGTTTTTTGTGAGCTGAACGCCATTCCAATATTTTGGTTCAGAACCTATACTGGTTTTCGGTGGGTGGCTGAGAGTTTGGTTATTTCTTCTTACTCCCGGGAAATAAGAGTGACATGTGCCCGTCCAAATGCCTAACAGATACTCTCTCATTGGTTCTCCCTCTTCACTTTCATCCTTTGCCAAATTGGCAACCTGTGCGAACCAGGAGGTTAAAGGTGCTGTCTCTCCAAGTTGGGAGATTGATAGTAAAGCAGTTGGAATGTCAAACTAGAGCACAAGGAGAGGGACTATTCGTTGACTTTTAGAAAACTTTCGTATTCACAGTGTGTCCATTCTTAGGTTTCCCTTACATGTTATAGCTATAGTAATATATCCTTCAACCGGGAGAGTTGTGACACATGGAATGGGTGCCATGTATTATTGCTTTAAAGGGACTGCATTTGCTCACCCAGTCTCACCAATCCTCTCAGTCCCATGTGTCCATCCTTATGCCATATCCAGCTATCGTTGTAGATAGGGTCATTCCAGGTTTCATCAGAGACCCTGAAGGATTTGTAAAGAATTTCCAAGTTTTTATGTTTTGTTTTGAAATTCCTTTTTATAGAGGGTTTGAGCTGATTCTCGCTACCAGGTTTATTCCAGTCTAGAAACACTTGATTCTCTTATGGATACATATCAATACATAGGTTTTAAGATTCTTACTAGTCAGATATATTCCTCTGCGGGAAATATGGGGTTTTGAATCCCTTTCTCTGAGGAAGGTGTAGGTCTTGGCTATTCCATAGCTGGTTTTTGGAACGGTACATGTGCTTATATCAACCTCTGGTTTTATGCATCACCCCTCCTCTCCTTCCCCCTTAAGCAGACATAAGAGTGTTTTCTAAATGTGAGACTCTGTTCTCTTTCCAAACTCAGTTCATGTGTAGCCATGTTTACAGGATCTTCATAAGTGATATCTTATGATAAGTTTCTTTTCCTGTGTGACTTATTTCACTTAGAATCATTGTACCTGAACCCACTCATTTTCCTGCTACTGGTCTTATGACATTGATTTCATGGCTGAGGGATATTCTATCGTACGTAAGTACCACAATTTTTTGAACCATTTTTATCTTTCCTGGGATATATAAGGTGTGCACAATTTGAGGTGCTTGTAAGCAGTGCAGCCCTAAATTTTGGGGTGGCTCTCTCTTATTGATTTTCAGTTTTCCCAAGGTATATTCCCTAGACTGGAAGTTCCCTTGGCTCTGTAGCTCTGTTGTTTACTTGTTTTAGGGAACACAATGCACTCCTCCAGAGAGGCAGTGGACAATTTACATCCATCCCATCAGCATAACAAGGCTCCCTGTTCTCCAGGGCCTGTCTTGCCTTTCTGGTTTTTACCCATTTTGTGGATGTCCCTTTTGACCGGTGGGAAGTGATACTTCTTTGTAGTGCAGATTTGCATTGCCCAATTGCTTGCTTGGCCAAAAAGGGCGTATTCGTTTTCTCCCAATATATTCAGGAGAAAACGCATACGCCCTTTTTGGCCAAGTGCATCATAGTCGAAATTGTGCCCCTCTTCCTGTGCTTTAAAGGCGATTCCAACTTACTCCTTGAAATCTGTTTCCTGCTCTTCTGCCTCGATTTCAATTCCGTCAAGTTGCCTTCCCTCAACAGATTGTTGGACGATAGTTGCCCTTTATTACTCTGCCAGTTTGGAATTGTTGTGCCCCTGAGCTCCACTTTTTAACTCGTTTTTTGTGAGCTGAACGCAAGTCCAAGGTTTTGGTTGACGACCTATACTGGCTCCCGGTGGGTGGCTGAGGCTATGGTTAATTCTTCTTCCTCCCAGGAAATAAGATTGACATGTGCCCGTCCAAATGCGTAACAGCTACTCTCTCATTGGTTCTCCCTCTTCCCTTTCATCCTTTGCCAAATTGGCAACCTGTGCGAACCAGGAGGTTAAAGGTGCTGTCTCTCCAAGTTGGGAGACTGATAGTAAAGTGGTTGGAAAGTCAAACTGAAGCACAAGGAGAGGGACTATTCGTTGAGTTTTAGAAACCTTTCGTATTCACAGTGTGTCCATTCTTAGGTTTCCCTTACATGTTATAGCTATAGTAACGTTCTCTTCAACCGGGAGAGTTGGGACACATGGAATGGGTGCCACGCATTATTGCTTTAAAGGGTCTGCATTTTCTCACCCAATCTCACCAATCCTCTCAGTCCCATGTGTGCAGCCTTATGCCACATCCAGCTGTAGTTGTAGATAGGGTCATTCCAGGTTGCATCAGAGACTCTGAAGGAATTGTAAAGAATTTCCCTGTTTTCATGTTTTGTTTTTGAAATTCCTTTTTATACTGGGTTTGAGCTGATTCTCGCTGCCATGTTTATGCCAGTCTAGAAACACGTGATTCCCTTACGGAGACATATCAATACATAGGTTTTAAGATTCTTTCTAGTCAGATATATTCCTCTGCGGGAAATATGGGGTTTTGAGTCCCTTTCACTGAGGAAGGTGTAGGTCTTGTCTATTCCATAGTTGGTTTATGGAACGGTACGTGTGCTTGTATCAAACTCTGGGTTTATGCATCACCCCACCTCTCCTTCCCCCTTAAGCAGGCATAAGAGTGTTTTCTAAATGTGAGACTCTGTTCTCTATCCTAACTCAGTTCATGTATAGCCATGTTTACAGGATCTTCATAAGTGATATCTTATGATAAGTTTCTTTTTCTGTGTGACTTATTTCACTTAGAATCATCGTACCTGAATCCACTCATTTTGCTGCTACTGGTCTTATGACATTGATTTAATGGCTGAGGGATATTCCATCGTACGTAAGTACCACAATTTTGTGAACCGTTTTTATCTTTCCTGGGATATTTAAGGTGTACACAAGTTGAGGTTCTTGTAAGCAGTGCAGCCCTAAATTTGGGGGTGGCTCTGTCTTATTGATTTTCAGTTTTCCCAAGGTATATTCCCTAGACTGGAAGTGCCCTTGGCTCTGTAGCTCTGTTGTTTACTTGTTTTAGGGAACACAATGCACTCCTCCAGAGAGGCAGTTGACAATTTACATCCCGCCCATCAGCATAACAAGGCTCCCTGTTCTCCAGGGCCTGTCTTGCCTGTCTGGTTTTTACCCATTTTGTGGATGTCCCTTTTGACCGGTGGTAACTGATACATCTTTCTAGTGCAGATTTGCATTGCCCACTTACTTGCTTGGCCAAAAAGGGCGTATGCATTTTCTCCTGCATATATTCAGGAGAAAATGCCTAGGCCCTTTTTGGCCAAGTGCATCATTGTCGAAGTTGTGCCCCTCTTCCTGTGCTTTACAGACGATTCCAACGTACCTCTTGAAATCTTTTTCCTGCTATTTGGCCTCACATTCATGTCCGATTCGTTGCCTTCCCTCAACAGATTTCTGGACTATAGTTGGCCATTATTACTCTGCCAGTTTGTGAATTGCTCTGCCACTGAGCTCCATTTTTCAACTCGTTTTTTGTGAGCTGAATGCAAGTCCAATATTTTGGTTCAGGACCTATATTGGTTCCCTGTGGGTGGTTGCAACTTTGGTTAATTCTTCTTCCAGCCGGGAAATTAGAGTGACATAAGCCCGTCCAAATGCCTAACAGCTACTCTCTCATTGGTTCTCCCTCTTCCCTTTCATCCTCTGCCAAATTAGCAACCTGTGAGAACCAGGAGGGTAAAGAGGCTGTCTCTCCAAGTTGGGAGATTGATAGTAAAGCAGTTGCAAAGTCAAACTGGAGCAACAGGATAGGGTCTATTCGTTGAGTTTTAGAAACTTTTCGTATTCACATAGGGTCCATTCTCTGGGTTTCCCGTACATGTTATAGCTGTAGTAATATTCCCTTTAACCTGGAGATTTGGGACCCTTGGAATGGGTGCCATGCATTATTGCTTTAAAGGGTCTGCATTTGCTCACCCAATCTCACCAATCCTCTCAGTCCCAAGTATCCAGCATTATGCCACATCCAGCAGTCATTGTAGAGAGGGTCATTCCACGTTTAATCAGAGACCCTCAAGGAAATATAAAGAATTTCCCTGTTTTTTAGTTTTGTTTTTGAAATTCCTTTTTATAGTGGGTTTGAGCTGATTCTCGCTGCCATGTTTATGCCAGTCTAGACACACTTGATTCCCTTACGGAGACATATCAATACATTTGTTTTAAGATTCTTATTAGTCAGATATATTCCTCTCGGGGAAATATGGGGTTTTGAGTCCCTTTCACTGAGGAAGGTATAGGTAGGTCTTGTCTATTCCATAGTTGGTTTTTGGAATGGTACCTATGCTTATATCAAACTCTATTTTTATGCATCACCCCACCTCTCCTTCCCCCTTAAGCAGGAATAAGAGTGTTTTCTAAATGTGAGACTCTGTTCTCTTTCCTAACTCATTTCATGTTTTGCCAGGTTTACAGGATCTTCATAAATGATATCTTATGATAAGTTTCTTTTTCTATGCACCACCCCACCTCTCCTTCCCCCTTAAGCAGGCATAAGAGTGTTTTCTAAATGTGAGACTCTGTTCTCTTTCCTAACTCAGTTCATGTGTAGCCTTGTTTACAGGATCTTCATAATTGATATCTTATGATACATTTCTTTTTCTGTGTGACATATTTCACATAGAATCATCGTACCTGAATCCACTCATTTTGCTGCTACTGGTCTTATGACATTGATTTCATGGCTGAGGGATATTCCATCGTACCTAAGTACCACAATGTTTTGAACCATTTTTATATTTCCTGGGATATTTAAGGTGTACCCATGTTGAGGTTCGTGTAAGCAGTGGAGCCCTAAATTGTGGGGTGGCTCTGTCTTATTGATTTTCAGTTCTCCCAAGGTATATTCCCTAGACTGGAAGTGTCCTTGGCTCTGTAGCTCTGTTGTTTACTTATTTTGGGGAACACAATGCACTCCTCCAGGGAGGCAGTTGGCAGTTTACATCCCACACATCAGCATAATAAGGCTCCCTGTTCTCCAGGGCCTGTCTTGAATTTCTGGTTTTTACCCTTTTTGTGGATGTCCCTTTTGAACGGTGGGAAGTGATACTTCTTTGTAGTGCAGACTTGCATTGCCCGCTTGCTTGCTTGGCCAAAAAGGGCGTATGTGTTTTCTCCTGAATATACTCAGGAGAAAACGCATACGCCCTTTTTGGCCAAGTGCATCATTGTCGAAGTTGTGCCCCTCTTCCTATGCTTTAAAGGCGATTCCAACGTAACTCTTGAAATCTGTTTCCTGCTATTCTGCCTCACTTTCAAGTCCACCTTGATGCCCTCCCTCGACAGATTTTTGGATGATAGTTGTCCTTTATTACTCTGCCAGTTTGTGAATTGCTCTGCCCTATAGCTCCATTTTTAACTCGTTTTTTGTGAGCTGAACGCAATTCCAATATTTTAGTTCAGGAAATATACTGCTTCCTGGTGGGTGGCTGAGAGTTTGGTTAATTCGTCTTCCTCCCGGGAAATAAGAGTGACATGTGCCCGTCCAAATGCCTATCAGCTACTCTCTCATTGGTTCTCCCTCTTCCCTTTCATCGTCTGCCAAATTGGCAACTTGTGCGAACCAGGAGGTTAAAGGTGCTGTCTCTCGAAGTTGGGAGATTTATACTAAAGCAGTTGGAAAGTCAAACTGGAGCACCAGGAGAGGGACTATTCGTTGAGATTTAGAAAAGTTTCGTATTCACAGTGTGTCCATTCTCTAGGTTTCCCATTCATGTTATAGCTGTAGTAATATTCCCTTCAACCTGGAGAGTTGGGAGCCATGGAATCGGTGCCATGCATTATTGCTTTAAAGGGTCTGCATTTGTTCACCCAATCTCACCAATCCTCTCAGTCCCATGTGTCCAGCCTTATGCCACCTGAGGCTGTCGTTGTAGATAGGGTCATTCTAAGTTTCATCAGAGACCCTGAAGGAATTGTAAAGAATTTCGTGTTTTTTTGTTTTGTTTTCGAAATATCGTTTTATACTGGGTTGAGCTGATTCTCGCTGCCATCTTTATGCCCGTCTAGACACACTTGATTCCCTTACGGAAACATATCAATACATAAGTTTAAAGATTCTTACTAGTCAGATATATTCCTCTGCGGGAAATATGGGGTTTTGAGTCCCTTTCACTGAGGAAGGTGTAGGTCTTGTCTATTCCATAGTTGGTTTTTGGAACGGTACCTGTGCTTATATCAAACTCTGGTTTTATGCATCACCCCTCCTCTCCTTCCCCCTTAAGCAGGCATAAGTGTGTTTTCTAAATGTGAGACTCTGTTCTCTTTCCTAACTCCGTTAATGTGTAGCCATGTTTACAGGATATTCATAAGTGCTATCTTATGATATGTTTCTTTTTCTGTGTGACTTATTTCACTTAGAATCATGGTACCTGAATCCACTCATTTTGCTGCTACTTGTCCTATGACATTGATTTCATGGCTGAGGGATATTCCATCGTACGTAAGTAGCACAATTTTTTGAAACAATTTTATCCTTCCTAGGATATTTAAGGTGTACCCAAGTTGAGGTTCTTGTAAGCATTGCAACCCTAAATTTTGGGGTGGCTCTGTCTTATTGATTTTCAGTTTTCCCAAGGTATATTCCCTAGACTGGAAGTGTCCTTGGCTCTGTAGCTCTGTTGTTTACCTGTTTTAGGGTACACAATGCACTCCTCCAGAGAGGAAGTCGGCAGTTTACATCCCGCCCTTCAGCATAACAAGGCTCCCTGTTCTGCAGGGCCTGTCTTGAATTTCTGGGTTTTACCCTTTTTGCGAATGCCCATTTGGACAGGTGGGAAGTGCTACATCTTTGTAGTGCAGATTTGCATTTCCCGCTTGCTTGCTTGGCCAAAACGGGCGTATTAGTTTTCTCCTGAATATACACAAGAGAAAACGCATACGCCCTTTTTGGCCAACTGCATCATTGTCGAAGTTGTGCCCCACTTCCTGTGCTTTAAAGGCGATTCCAACGTACCTCTTGAAATCTGTTTCCTGCTATTCTCC
The DNA here is from genome assembly GCF_964341445.2 of Mesoplodon mirus. Classification (NCBI taxonomy): domain Eukaryota; kingdom Metazoa; phylum Chordata; class Mammalia; order Artiodactyla; family Ziphiidae; genus Mesoplodon; species Mesoplodon mirus. The sequence goes on from NW_028295172.1 coordinate 171,064, forward strand.
CTCACGTACAAGTCCGCCTCGTTGCTTTCCCTCAACAGATTTTTGGATGATAGTTGGCCTTTATTACTCTGCCAGTTTGTGAAATGCTCTGCCCCGTAGCTCCATTATTTAACTCGTTTTTTGTGAGCTGAACGCAAGTCCAATATTTTGGTTCAGGACCTATACTGATTCCCGCTGTGTGGCTGAGACTTTGGTTAATTATTTTTCCTCCTGGGAAATAAGAGTGACATGTGCCCGTCCAAATGCTTAACAGCTACTCTCTCATTGGTTCTCCCTCTTCCCTTTCCTCCTTTGCCAAATTGGCAACCTGTGCGAACCAGAAGTTATAAGGTGCTGTGTCTCCAAGTTGGGAGATTGATAGTAAAGCAGTTGGAAAGTCAAACTGGAGCACCAGGAGAGGGACTATTCTTTGAGTTTTAGAAACCTTTCATATTCACAGTGTGTCCATTCTCTAGGTTTCCCATACATGTTATAGCTGTAGTAATATTCCCTTCAACCTGGAGAGTTGGGACCCATGGAACGGGTGCCATGCATTATTGCTTTAAAGTGTCTGCATTTGCTCACCCAATCTCACCAATCCTCTCAGTCCCATGTGTCCAGACTTATGCCACATCCAGCTGTCATTGTAGATAGGGTCATTCCAGGTTTCATCAGAGACCCTGAAGGAATTGTAAAGAATTTCCCTGTTTTTTTTGGTTTGTTTTTGAAATTCCTTTTTATAGTCGATTTGAGCTGATTCTCGCTGCCATGATTATGCCAGTCTAGAAACACTTGATTGCCTTCGGAGACACATCAATACATAGGTTTTAAGATTCTTACTAGTCAGATATATTCCTCTGCGGGAAATATGGGTTTTTGATTCCCTTTCACTGAGGAAGGTGTAGGTCTTGTCTATTCCATAGTTGGTTTTTGGAACGGTACCTGTGCTTATATCAAACTCTGGTTTTATGCATCACCCCACCTCTCCTTCCCCCTTAAGCAGGCATAAGAGTGTTTTCTAAATGTGAGACTCTCTTCTCTTTCCTAACTCCGTTCATGTGTAGCCATGTTTACAGGATCTTCTAAAGTGCTGTCTTATGATACGTTTCTTTTTCTGTGTGACTTATTTCACTTAGAATCATGGTACGTGAATCCACTCATTTTGTTGCTACTGGTCCTATGACATTGATTTCATGGCTGAGGGATATTCCATCGTACGTAAGTACCACAATTTTTTGAAACAGTTTTATCCTTCCTGGGATATTTAAGGTGTACCCAAGTTGAGGTTCTTGTAAGCATTGCAGCCCTAAATATTGGGGTGGCTCTGTCTTATTGATTTTCAGTTTTCCCAAGGTATATTCCCTAGACTGGAAGTGTCCTTGGCTCTGTAGCTCTGTTGTTTACCTGTTTTAGGGAACACAATGCACTCCTCCAGAGAGGAAGTTGGCAGTTTACATCCCGCCAATCAGCATAACAAGGCTCCCTTTTCTGCAGGGCCTGTCTTGAATTTCTGGTTTTTACCCTTTTTGTGGATGTCCATTTGGACCGGGGGGAATTGATACTTCTTTGTAGTGCAGATTTGCATTGCCCGCTTGCTTGCTTGGCCATAAAGGGCGTATTCGTTTTCTCCTGAATATACACAAGAGAAAACGCATACGCCCTTTTTGGCCAAGTGCATCATTGTCGAAGTTGTGCCCCACTTCCTGTGCTTTAAAGGCGATTCCAACGTACCTCTTGAAATCTGTTTCCTGCTATTCTCCCTCATGTAAAAGTCCGCCTCGTTGCCTTCCCTCAACAGATTTTTGGATGATAGTTGGCCTTTATTACTCTGTCAGTTTGTGAAATGCTCTGCCCCATACCTCCATTATTTAACTCGTTTTTTGTGAGCTGAACGCAAGTCCAATATTTTGGTTCAGGACCTATACTGATTCCCGCTGGGTGGCTGAGACTTTGGTTAATTATTTTTCCTCCTGGGAAATAAGAGTGACATGTGCCCGTCCAAATGCCTAACAGCTACTGTCTCATTGGTTCTCCCTCTTCCCTTTCATCCTTTGCCAAATTGGCAAACTGTGCGAACCAGAAGGTTTAAGGTGCTGTCTCTCCAAGTTGGGAGATTGATAGTAAAGCAGGTGGAAAGTCAAACTGGAGCACCAGGAGAGGGACTATTCTTTGAGTTTTAGAAACCTTTCATATTCACAGTGTGTCCATTCTCTAGGTTTCCCATACATGTTATAGCTGTAGTAATATTCCCTTCAACCTTGAGAGTTGGGACCCATGGAATGGGTGCCATGCATTATTGCTTTAAATGGTCTGCATTTGCTCACCCAGTCTCACCAGTCCTCTCATTCCCATGTGTCCAGCCTTATGCCACATACAGCTGTCGTTGTAGATAGGGTCATTCCAGGTTTCATCAGAGAACCTGAAGGAATTGTAAAGAATTTCCCTGTTATTTTTGGTTTGTTTTTGAAATTCCTTTTTATAGTGGGTTTGAGCTGATTCTCGCTGCCATGATTATGGCAGTCTAGACACACTTGATTGCCTTACAGAGACATATCTGTACATTGGTTTTAATTTCTTACTAGTCAGATACATTCCTCTGCGGGAAATATGGGATTTTGAGTCCCTTTCACTGAGGAAGGTGTAGGTCTTGTCTATTCCATAGTTGGTTTTCGGAACGGTACCTGTGCTTATATCAAACTCTGGTTTTATGCATCACCCCACCTCTCCTTCCCCCTTAAGCAGGCATAAGAGTGTTTTCTAAATGTGAGACGCTGCTCTCTTTCCTAACTCCGTTCATGTGTAGCCATGTTTACAGGATGTTCATAAGTGATATCTTATGATACGTTTCTTTTTCTGTGTGATGTATTTCACGTAGAATCATGGTACCTGAATCCACTCATTTTGCTGCTACTTGTCCTATGACATTGATTTCATGGCTGAGGGATATTCCATAGTACGTAATTACCACAATTTTCTGAAACAATTTTATCCTTCCTGGGATATTTAAGGTGTCCCCAAGTTGAGGTTCTTGTAAGCAGTGCAGCCCTAAATTTTGGGGTGGCTCTGTCTTATTGATTTTCAGTTTTCCCAAGGTATATTCCCTAGACTGGAAATGCCCTTGGCTCTGTAGCTCTGTTGTTTACTTCTTAAGGGAACACAATGCACTCCTCCAGAGATGCAGTTGGCAATTTACATCCCACCCATCAGCATAACAAGGCTCCCTGTTCTCCAGGGCCTCTCTTGCCTTTCTGAATTTTACCCATATTGTGGATGTCCCTTTTGGTGAGTGGGAAGTGATACTTCTTTGTAGTGCAGACTTGCTATGCACACTTGCTTGCTTGGCCAAAAAGAGCGTTTGCGTTTTCTGCTGAATATACTCAGGAGAAAACACATACGCCCTTTTTGTCCAAGTGCATCATTGTCGAAGTTGTGCCGCTCTTCCTGTGCTTTAAAGGCGATTCCAACGTACCTCTTGAAATCTGTTTCCTGCTATTCTGCCTCACTTTCAAGTCCGCCTCAGTGCCTTCCCTCAACAGATTTTTGGATGATAGTTGGCCTTCATTACTCTGCCAGTTTGTGAATTGCTCTGCCCCATAGCTCCATTATTTAACTCGTTTTTTTGTGAGCTGAATGCAAGTCCAGTATTTTGGTTCAGGACCTATACTGGTTTTTGGTGGGTGGCTGAGACTTTGGTTAATTCTTCTTCCTGCCAGGAAATAAGAGTGGCAGGTGCCCGTCCAAATGCCTAACAGCTACTCTCTCATTGGTTCTCCCTCTTCCGTTTCATCCTTTGCCAAATCGGCAACCTGAGCGCACCAAGAAGTTAAAGGTGCTGTCTCTCCAAGTTGGGAGATTGATAGTAAAGCAGTAGGAAAGTCAAACTGGAGCACCAGGAGAGGCACTATTCTTTGAGCTTTAGAGACTTTTCGTATTCACAGTGTGTCCATTCTCTAGGTTTCCTGTACATGTTATAGCTGTAGTAATATTCCCTTCATCCTGGGGACAGGGGACCCAGGGAATGTGTGCCATGCATTATTGTTTAAAGGGTCTGCATTTGCTCACCCAATCTCACCAATCCTCTCAGTCCCACTTGTCCAGCCTTATGCCACATCCAGCTTTCGTTGAAGATAGGGTCATTCCAGGTTTCAACAGAGACCCTGAAGGAATTGTAAAGAATTTCCCTGTTTTTTTGTTTTGTTTTTGAAATTCCTTTTTATAGTGGGTTTGAGCTGATTCTCGCTGCCATACTTATGCCAGTCTAGACACACTTGATTCCCTTACAGAAACATATCAATACATAGGTTTTAAGATTCTTACTAGTCAGATATATTCTTCAGGGGGAAATATGGTATTTTGAGTCCCTTTCACTGAGGATGTTGTAGGTCTTGTCTATTCCATAGTTGGTTTTTGGAACGGTACCTGTGCTTATATCAAACTCTGGTTTTATGCATCACCCCACCTCTCCTTCCTCCTTAAGCAGGCATAAGAGTGTTTTCTAAATGTGAGACTCTGTTCTCTTTCCTAACTCAGTTCATGTGTAGCCATGTTTACAGGATCTTTATAAGTGATATCTTATGATACGTTTCTTTTTCTGTGTGATTTATTTCACTTAGAATCATCGTACCTGAATCCACTCATTTTTCTGCTACTGGTCTTATGACATTGATTTCATGGCTGAGGGATATTCCACCGTACGTAAGTACCACAATTTTTTGCAAAAATTTTATCTTTCCTCGGATATTTAAGGTGTACCCAAGTTGAGGTTCTTGTTAGCAGTGCAGGCCTAAATTTTGGGGTGGCTCTGTCTTATTGATTTTCAGTTTTCCCAAGGTATATTCCCTAGACTGGAATTGCCCTTGGCTCTGTAGCTCTGTTGTTTTCTTGTTTTAGGGAACACAATGCACTCCTCCAGAGAGGCAGTTGGCAATTTCCATCCCGCCCATCGGCATAACAAGGCTCCCTGTTCTCCAGGGCCTGTCTTGCCTTTCTGGTTTTTATCCATTTTGTGGATGTCCCTTTTGACCGGTGGGATGTGATACTTCTTTGTAGTGCAGATTTGCATTGCCCGCTTGCTTGCTTGGCCAAAAAGGGGCATATGCCTTTTCTCCTGAATATATTCAGGAGAAAACGCATACGCCCCTTTTTGGCCAAGTGCATCATTGTCGATGTTGTGCCCCTCTTCCTGTGCTTTAAAGGTGATTCCTACGTACCTCGTGAAATCTTTTTCCTGCTATTCTGCCTCGCATTCAAGTCCACCACGTGTCCTTCCCTCAACAGATTTTTGGACGATAGTTGTCCTTTATTACTCTGCCAGTTTGTGAATTGCTGTGCCCCTGAGCTCCATTTTTTAACTTGTTTTTTGTGAGCTGAACGCAAGACCAAAATTTTGGTTCAGGAACTATACTGGTTCCCTGTGGCTGGCTGAGACTTTGGTTAATTCTTCTTCCTCCCGGGATATAAGACTGACATATGCCCGTCAAAATGCCTAACAGCTACTCTCTCATTGGTTCTCCCTCATCCCTTTCCTCCTCTGTCAAATTGGCAACCTGTGAGAACCAGGAGGTTAAAGGTGCTTTCTCTCCAAGTTGGGAGATTGATAGTAAAGCAGTTGGAAAGTCAAACCGGAGCACCAGGAGAGGGACTATTCATTGAGTTTTAGAGACCTTTCGTATTCACCGTTTGTCCATTCCCAAGGTTGCCCGTACATGTTATAGCTGTAGTAATATTCCCTTCAACCTGGAGACATGGGACCCATGGAATGGGTTCCATGCATTATTGCTTTAGAGGGTATGCATTTGCTCACCCAATCTCACCAATCCTCTCAGTCCCATGTGTCCAGCCTTATGCCACATCCAGCTGTCATTTTAGATAGGGTCTTTGCAGGTTTCATCAGAAATCCTGAAGGAATTTTAAAGAATTTCCCATTATTTTTTGTTTTTCAAATTCCTTTTTATAGTGGGTTTGAGCTGATTCTCACTGCCATGTTTTTGCCAGTCTAGACACACTTGATTCCCTTACGGAGACATATCAATACATAGGTTTTAAGATTCTTACTAGTCAGATATATTCCTCTGCGGGAAATATGGGGTTTTGAGTCCCTTTCACTGAGGAAGGTGTAGGTCTTGGCTATTCCATACTTGGTTTTCGGAACGGTACCTGTGCTTATATCAAACTCTGGTTTTATGCATCACCCCACCTCTCCTTCCCCCTTAAGCAGGCATAAGAGTGTTCTCTAAATGTGAGACTCTGTTCTCTCTCCTAACTCCGTTCATGTGTAGCCATGTTTACAGGATCTTCATAACAGATATCTTATGATAAGTTTCTTTTTCTGTATGACTTATTTCACTTAGAATCATCGTACCTGAATCCACTCATTTTGCTGCTACTGGTCTTATGACATTGATGTCATGGCTGAGTGATATTCCATCATACGTAACTACCACAAATTTTTGAACAATTTTTATCTTTCCTGGTATATATAATTTGTACCCAAGTTGAGGTTCTTGTAAGAAGGGCAGCCGTAAATTTTGGGGTTGCTGTGTCTTATTGATTTTCAGTTTTCCCAAGATATATTCCCTAGACTGGAAGTGCCCTTGGCTCTGTAGCTCTGTTGTTTACTTGTGTTAGGGAACACAATGCACTCCTCCAGAGAGGCAGTTGGCAATTTACATCCCGCCCATCAGCATAACAAGGCTCCCTGTTCTCCAGGGCCTGTCTTGCCTTTCTGGTTTATACCCATTTTGTGGATGTCCCTTTTGACTGGTGGGAAGTGATACTACTTTGTAGTGCAGATTTGCATAGCCCGCTTGCTTGCTTGGCCAAAAAGGGCGTTGTGTTTTTTCCTGAACGCATACGCTCTTTTTGGCCAAGTGCATCATAGTCGAAGTTGTGCCCCTCTTCATGTGCTTTAAAGGCAATTCCAACGTACCTCTTGAAATCTGTTTCCTGCTATTCTGCCTCGCTTTCAAGTCCGCATCGTTGCCATCCCTCAACAGATTTTTGGACGATAGTTGCCCTTTATTACTCTGCCAGTTTGTGAATTGCTGTGCCCCTGAGCTCCATTTTTTAACTCGTTTTTTGTGAGCTGAACGCAAGTCCAATATTTTGGTTCAGAACCTATACTGGTTTTCGGTGGGTGGCTGAGACTTTGGTTAATTCTTCTTCCTCCTGGGAAATAAGAGTGACATGTGCCCGTCCAAATGCATAACAGCTACTCTCTCATTGGTTCTCCCACTTCCCTTTCATCCTTTGCCAAATTGGCAACATGTGCGATCCAGGAGGTTAAAGGGGCTGTCTCTCCAAGTTGGGAGCTTGATAGTAAAGCAGTTGGAAAGTCAAACTGTAGCACATGGAGAGGGAATATTTGTTGATTTTTAGAAACATTTCATATTCACAGTGTGTCCATTCTCTAGGTTTCCCATACATGTTATAGCTATAGTAATATTCCCTTCAACCTGGAGAGTTGGGAGCCATGGAATGGGTGCCATGCATTATTGCTTTAAAGGGTCTACATTTGCTCACCCAATCTCACCAATCCTCTCAGTCCCATTTGTCCAGCCTTATGCCACATCCAGCTGTAGTTGTAGACAAGGTCATTCCACGTTGCATCAGAGACGCTGAAGGAATTGCAAAGAATGTCCCTGTTTTTTTGTTTTGTTTTTGAAATTCCGTTTTATAGTGGGTTTTAGCTGATTCTCGCTGCCAAGTTTATGCCAGTCTAGACACACTTGATTCCCTTATGGAGACATATCAACACATAGGTTTTAAGATTCTTACTAGTCAGATATATTCCTCTGCGGAAAATATGGGGTTTTGAGTCCCTTTCACTGAGGAAGGTATAGGTAGGTCTTGTCTATTCCATAGTTGGTTTTTGGAACGGTACCTGTGCTCATATCAAACTCTGGTATTATGCATCACCCACCTCTCCTTCCCCCTTAAGCAGGCATAAGAGTGTTTTCTAAATGTGAGACTCTGTTCTCTTTCCTAACTCAGTTCATGTTTAACCAAGTTTACAGGATCTTCATAAGTGATATCTTATGATAAGCTTCTTTTTCTGTGTGACTTATTTCACTTAGAATCATCGTACCTGAATCCACTCATTTTGCTGCTACTCTTCTTATGACATAGATTTCATGTCTGAGGGATATTCCATCGTACGTCAGTACCACAATTTTTTGAACAATTTTTATCTTTCCTTGGATATTTAAGGTGTACCCAAGTTGAGGTTCTTTTAAGCAGTGCAGCCCTAAATTTGGGGGTGGCTCTGTCGTACTGATTTTCAGTTTTCCTAAGGTATATTCCCTAGACTGGAAGTGCCCTTGGCTCTGTAGCTCTGTTGTTTACTTGTTTTAGGGAACACAATGCACTCCTCCAGAGAGGCAGTTGGAAATTTACATCCCGCCCATCAGCATAACAAGGCTCCCTGTTCTCCAGGGCCTCTCTTGCCTTTCTGGTATTTACACATTTTGTGTATGTCCCTTTTGACCGGTAGGATGTGGTACTTCTTTGTAGTGCAGATTTGCATTGCCTGCTTGCTTGCTTGGCCAAAAAGGGCGTATGCGTTTTCTCCTGCATATATTCAGGAGAAAATGCCTAGGCCCTTTTTGGCCAAGTGCATCATTGTCGAAGTTGTGCCCCTCTTCCTGTGCTTTACAGACGATTCCAACGTACCTCTTGAAATCTTTTTCCTGCTATTTGGCCTCACATTCATGTCCGATTCGTTGCCTTCCCTCAACAGATTTCTGGACTATAGTTGGCCATTATTACTCTGCCAGTTTGTGAATTGCTCTGCCACTGAGCTCCATTTTTCAACTCGTTTTTTGTGAGCTGAATGCAAGTCCAATATTTTGGTTCAGGACCTATATTGGTTCCCTGTGGGTGGTTGCAACTTTGGTTAATTCTTCTTCCAGCCGGGAAATTAGAGTGACATAAGCCCGTCCAAATGCCTAACAGCTACTCTCTCATTGGTTCTCCCTCTTCCCTTTCATCCTCTGCCAAATTAGCAACCTGTGAGAACCAGGAGGGTAAAGAGGCTGTCTCTCCAAGTTGGGAGATTGATAGTAAAGCAGTTGCAAAGTCAAACTGGAGCAACAGGATAGGGTCTATTCGTTGAGTTTTAGAAACTTTTCGTATTCACATAGGGTCCATTCTCTGGGTTTCCCGTACATGTTATAGCTGTAGTAATATTCCCTTTAACCTGGAGATTTGGGACCCTTGGAATGGGTGCCATGCATTATTGCTTTAAAGGGTCTGCATTTGCTCACCCAATCTCACCAATCCTCTCAGTCCCAAGTATCCAGCATTATGCCACATCCAGCAGTCATTGTAGAGAGGGTCATTCCACGTTTAATCAGAGACCCTCAAGGAAATATAAAGAATTTCCCTGTTTTTTAGTTTTGTTTTTGAAATTCCTTTTTATAGTGGGTTTGAGCTGATTCTCGCTGCCATGTTTATGCCAGTGTAGACACACTTGATTCCCTTACAGAGACATATCAATACATTTGTTTTAAGATTCTTATTAGTCAGATATATTCCTCTCGGGGAAATATGGGGTTTTGAGTCCCTTTCACTGAGGAAGGTATAGGTAGGTCTTGTCTATTCCATAGTTGGTTTTTGGAATGGTACCTATGCTTATATCAAACTCTATTTTTATGCATCACCCCACCTCTCCTTCCCCCTTAAGCAGGAATAAGAGTGTTTTCTAAATGTGAGACTCTGTTCTCTTTCCTAACTCATTTCATGTTTTGCCAGGTTTACAGGATCTTCATAAATGATATCTTATTATAAGTTTCTTTTTCTATGCACCACCCCACCTCTCCTTCCCCCTTAAGCAGGCATAAGAGTGTTTTCTAAATGTGAGACTCTGTTCTCTTTCCTAACTAAGTTCATGTGTAGCCTTGTTTACAGGATCTTCATAATTGATATCTTATGATACATTTCTTTTTCTGTGTGACATATTTCACATAGAATCATCGTACCTGAATCCACTCATTTTGCTGCTACTGGTCTTATGACATTGATTTCATGGCTGAGGGATATTCCATCGTACCTAAGTACCACAATGTTTTGAACCATTTTTATATTTCCTGGGATATTTAAGGTGTACCCATGTTGAGGTTCGTGTAAGCAGTGGAGCCCTAAATTGTGGGGTGGCTCTGTCTTATTGATTTTCAGTTCTCCCAAGGTATATTCCCTAGACTGGAAGTGTCCTTGGCTCTGTAGCTCTGTTGTTTACTTATTTTGGGGAACACAATGCACTCCTCCAGGGAGGCAGTTGGCAGTTTACATCCCACACATCAGCATAATAAGGCTCCCTGTTCTCCAGGGCCTGTCTTGAATTTCTGGTTTTTACCCTTTTTGTGGATGTCCCTTTTGAACGGTGGGAAGTGATACTTCTTTGTAGTGCAGACTTGCATTGCCCGCTTGCTTGCTTGGCCAAAAAGGGCGTATGTGTTTTCTCCTGAATATACTCAGGAGAAAACGCATACGCCCTTTTTGGCCAAGTGCATCATTGTCGAAGTTGTGCCCCTCTTCCTATGCTTTAAAGGCGATTCCAACGTAACTCTTGAAATCTGTTTCCTGCTATTCTGCCTCACTTTCAAGTCCACCTTGATGCCCTCCCTCGACAGATTTTTGGATGATAGTTGTCCTTTATTACTCTGCCAGTTTGTGAATTGCTCTGCCCTATAGCTCCATTTTTAACTCGTTTTTTGTGAGCTGAACGCAATTCCAATATTTTAGTTCAGGAAATATACTGCTTCCTGGTGGGTGGCTGAGAGTTTGGTTAATTCGTCTTCCTCCCGGGAAATAAGAGTGACATGTGCCCGTCCAAATGCCTATCAGCTACTCTCTCATTGGTTCTCCCTCTTCCCTTTCATCGTCTGCCAAATTGGCAACTTGTGCGAACCAGGAGGTTAAAGGTGCTGTCTCTCGAAGTTGGGAGATTTATACTAAAGCAGTTGGAAAGTCAAACTGGAGCACCAGGAGAGGGACTATTCGTTGAGATTTAGAAAAGTTTCGTATTCACAGTGTGTCCATTCTCTAGGTTTCCCATTCATGTTATAGCTGTAGTAATATTCCCTTCAACCTGGAGAGTTGGGAGCCATGGAATCGGTGCCATGCATTATTGCTTTAAAGGGTCTGCATTTGTTCACCCAATCTCACCAATCCTCTCAGTCCCATGTGTCCAGCCTTATGCCACCTGAGGCTGTCGTTGTAGATAGGGTCATTCTAAGTTTCATCAGAGACCCTGAAGGAATTGTAAAGAATTTCGTGTTTTTTTGTTTTGTTTTCGAAATATCGTTTTATACTGGGTTGAGCTGATTCTCGCTGCCATCTTTATGCCCGTCTAGACACACTTGATTCCCTTACGGAAACATATCAATACATAAGTTTAAAGATTCTTACTAGTCAGATATATTCCTCTGCGGGAAATATGGGGTTTTGAGTCCCTTTCACTGAGGAAGGTGTAGGTCTTGTCTATTCCATAGTTGGTTTTTGGAACGGTACCTGTGCTTATATCAAACTCTGGTTTTATGCATCACCCCTCCTCTCCTTCCCCCTTAAGCAGGCATAAGTGTGTTTTCTAAATGTGAGACTCTGTTCTCTTTCCTAACTCCGTTAATGTGTAGCCATGTTTACAGGATATTCATAAGTGCTATCTTATGATATGTTTCTTTTTCTGTGTGACTTATTTCACTTAGAATCATGGTACCTGAATCCACTCATTTTGCTGCTACTTGTCCTATGACATTGATTTCATGGCTGAGGGATATTCCATCGTACGTAAGTAGCACAATTTTTTGAAACAATTTTATCCTTCCTAGGATATTTAAGGTGTACCCAAGTTGAGGTTCTTGTAAGCATTGCAACCCTAAATTTTGGGGTGGCTCTGTCTTATTGATTTTCAGTTTTCCCAAGGTATATTCCCTAGACTGGAAGTGTCCTTGGCTCTGTAGCTCTGTTGTTTACCTGTTTTAGGGTACACAATGCACTCCTCCAGAGAGGAAGTCGGCAGTTTACATCCCGCCCTTCAGCATAACAAGGCTCCCTGTTCTGCAGGGCCTGTCTTGAATTTCTGGGTTTTACCCTTTTTGCGAATGCCCATTTGGACAGGTGGGAAGTGCTACATCTTTGTAGTGCAGATTTGCATTTCCCGCTTGCTTGCTTGGCCAAAACGGGCGTATTAGTTTTCTCCTGAATATACACAAGAGAAAACGCATACGCCCTTTTTGGCCAACTGCATCATTGTCGAAGTTGTGCCCCACTTCCTGTGCTTTAAAGGCGATTCCAACGAACCTCTTGAAATCTGTTTCCTGCTATTCTCCCTCACGTACAAGTCCGCCTCGTTGCCTTCCCTCAACAGATTTTTGGATGATAGTTGGCCTTTATTACTCTGCCAGTTTGTGAAATGCTCTGCCCCGTAGCTCCATTATTTAACTCGTTTTTTGTGAGCTGAACGCAAGTCCAATATTTTGGTTCAGGACCTATACTGATTCCCGCTGTGTGGCTGAGACTTTGGTTAATTATTTTTCCTCCTGGGAAATAAGAGTGACATGTGCCCGTCCAAATGCTTAACAGCTACTCTCTCATTGGTTCTCCCTCTTCCCTTTCCTCCTTTGCCAAATTGGCAACCTGTGCGAACCAGAAGTTATAAGGTGCTGTGTCTCCAAGTTGGGAGATTGATAGTAAAGCAGTTGGAAAGTCAAACTGGAGCACCAGGAGAGGGACTATTCTTTGAGTTTTAGAAACCTTTCATATTCACAGTGTGTCCATTCTCTAGGTTTCCCATACATGTTATAGCTGTAGTAATATTCCCTTCAACCTGGAGAGTTGGGACCCATGGAACGGGTGCCATGCATTATTGCTTTAAAGTGTCTGCATTTGCTCACCCAATCTCACCAATCCTCTCAGTCCCATGTGTCCAGACTTATGCCACATCCAGCTGTCATTGTAGATAGGGTCATTCCAGGTTTCATCAGAGACCCTGAAGGAATTGTAAAGAATTTCCCTGTTTTTTTTGGTTTGTTTTTGAAATTCCTTTTTATAGTCGATTTGAGCTGATTCTCGCTGCCATGATTATGCCAGTCTAGAAACACTTGATTGCCTTTGGAGACACATCAATACATAGGTTTTAAGATTCTTACTAGTCAGATATATTCCTCTGCGGGAAATATGGGTTTTTGATTCCCTTTCACTGAGGAAGGTGTAGGTCTTGTCTATTCCATAGTTGGTTTTTGGAACGGTACCTGTGCTTATATCAAACTCTGGTTTTATGCATCACCCCACCTCTCCTTCCCCCTTAAGCAGGCATAAGAGTGTTTTCTAAATGTGAGACTCTCTTCTCTTTCCTAACTCCGTTCATGTGTAGCCATGTTTACAGGATCTTCTAAAGTGCTGTCTTATGATACGTTTCTTTTTCTGTGTGACTTATTTCACTTAGAATCATGGTACGTGAATCCACTCATTTTGTTGCTACTGGTCCTATGACATTGATTTCATGGCTGAGGGATATTCCATCGTACGTAAGTACCACAATTTTTTGAAACAGTTTTATCCTTCCTGGGATATTTAAGGTGTACCCAAGTTGAGGTTCTTGTAAGCATTGCAGCCCTAAATATTGGGGTGGCTCTGTCTTATTGATTTTCAGTTTTCCCAAGGTATATTCCCTAGACTGGAAGTGTCCTTGGCTCTGTAGCTCTGTTGTTTACCTGTTTTAGGGAACACAATGCACTCCTCCAGAGAGGAAGTTGGCAGTTTACATCCCGCCAATCAGCATAACAAGGCTCCCTTTTCTGCAGGGCCTGTCTTGAATTTCTGGTTTTTACCCTTTTTGTGGATGTCCATTTGGACCGGGGGGAATTGATACTTCTTTGTAGTGCAGATTTGCATTGCCCGCTTGCTTGCTTGGCCATAAAGGGCGTATTCGTTTTCTCCTGAATATACACAAGAGAAAACGCATACGCCCTTTTTGGCCAAGTGCATCATTGTCGAAGTTGTGCCCCACTTCCTGTGCTTTAAAGGCGATTCCAACGTACCTCTTGAAATCTGTTTCCTGCTATTCTCCCTCATGTAAAAGTCCGCCTCGTTGCCTTCCCTCAACAGATTTTTGGATGATAGTTGTCCTTTATTACTCTGTCAGTTTGTGAAATGCTCTGCCCCATACCTCCATTATTTAACTCGTTTTTTGTGAGCTGAACGCAAGTCCAATATTTTGGTTCAGGACCTATACTGATTCCCGCTGGGTGGCTGAGACTTTGGTTAATTATTTTTCCTCCTGGGAAATAAGAGTGACATGTGCCCGTCCAAATGCCTAACAGCTACTGTCTCATTGGTTCTCCCTCTTCCCTTTCATCCTTTGCCAAATTGGCAAACTGTGCGAACCAGAAGGTTTAAGGTGCTGTCTCTCCAAGTTGGGAGATTGATAGTTAAGCAGGTGGAAAGTCAAACTGGAGCACCAGGAGAGGGACTATTCTTTGAGTTTTAGAAACCTTTCATATTCACAGTGTGTCCATTCTCTAGGTTTCCCATACATGTTATAGCTGTAGTAATATTCCCTTCAACCTTGAGAGTTGGGACCCATGGAATGGGTGCCATGCATTATTGCTTTAAATGGTCTGCATTTGCTCACCCAGTCTCACCAGTCCTCTCATTCCCATGTGTCCAGCCTTATGCCACATACAGCTGTCGTTGTAGATAGGGTCATTCCAGGTTTCATCAGAGAACCTGAAGGAATTGTAAAGAATTTCCCTGTTATTTTTGGTTTGTTTTTGAAATTCCATTTTATAGTGGGTTTGAGCTGATTCTTGCTGCCATGATTATGGCAGTCTAGACACACTTGATTGCCTTACAGAGACATATCTGTACATTGGTTTTAATTTCTTACTAGTCAGATACATTCCTCTGCGGGAAATATGGGATTTTGAGTCCCTTTCACTGAGGAAGGTGTAGGTCTTGTCTATTCCATAGTTGGTTTTCGGAACGGTACCTGTGCTTATATCAAACTCTGGTTTTATGCATCACCCCACCTCTCCTTCCCCCTTAAGCAGGCATAAGAGTGTTTTCTAAATGTGAGACGCTGCTCTCTTTCCTAACTCCGTTCATGTGTAGCCATGTTTACAGGATGTTCATAAGTGATATCTTATGATACGTTTCTTTTTCTGTGTGATGTATTTCACGTAGAATCATGGTACCTGAATCCACTCATTTTGCTGCTACTTGTCCTATGACATTGATTTCATGGCTGAGGGATATTCCATCGTACGTAATTACCACAATTTTCTGAAACAATTTTATCCTTCCTGGGATATTTAAGGTGTCCCCAAGTTGAGGTTCTTGTAAGCAGTGCAGCCCTAAATTTTGGGGTGGCTCTGTCTTATTGATTTTCAGTTTTCCCAAGGTATATTCCCTAGACTGGAAATGCCCTTGGCTCTGTAGCTCTGTTGTTTACTTCTTAAGGGAACACAATGCACTCCTCCAGAGATGCAGTTGGCAATTTACATCCCACCCATCAGCATAACAAGGCTCCCTGTTCTCCAGGGCCTCTCTTGCCTTTCTGAATTTTACCCATATTGTGGATGTCCCTTTTGGTGAGTGGGAAGTGATACTTCTTTGTAGTGCAGACTTGCTATGCACACTTGCTTGCTTGGCCAAAAAGAGCGTTTGCGTTTTCTGCTGAATATACTCAGGAGAAAACGCATACGCCCTTTTTGTCCAAGTGCATCATTGTCGAAGTTGTGCCGCTCTTCCTGTGCTTTAAAGGCGATTCCAACGTACCTCTTGAAATCTGTTTCCTGCTATTCTGCCTCACTTTCAAGTCCGCCTCAGTGCCTTCCCTCAACAGATTTTTGGATGATAGTTGGCCTTCATTACTCTGCCAGTTTGTGAATTGCTCTGCCCCATAGCTCCATTATTTAACTCGTTTTTTTGTGAGCTGAATGCAAGTCCAGTATTTTGGTTCAGGACCTATACTGGATTTTGGTGGGTGGCTGAGACTTTGGTTAATTCTTCTTCCTCCCAGGAAATAAGAGTGGCAGGTGCCCGTCCAAATGCCTAACAGCTACTCTCTCATTGGTTCTCCCTCTTCCGTTTCATCCTTTGCCAAATCGGCAACCTGAGGGCACCAAGAAGTTAAAGGTGCTGTCTCTCCAAGTTGGGAGATTGATAGTAAAGCAGTAGGAAAGTCAAACTGGAGCACCAGGAGAGGCACTATTCTTTGAGGTTTAGAGACTTTTCGTATTCACAGTGTGTCCATTCTCTAGGTTTCCTGTACATGTTATAGCTGTAGTAATATTCCCTTCATCCTGGGGACAGGGGACCCAGGGAATGTGTGCCATGCATTATTGTTTAAAGGGTCTGCATTTGCTCACCCAATCTCACCAATCCTCTCAGTCCCACTTGTCCAGCCTTATGCCACATCCAGCTTTCGTTGAAGATAGGGTCATTCCAGGTTTCAACAGAGACCCTGAAGGAATTGTAAAGAATTTCCCTGTTTTTTTGTTTTGTTTTTGAAATTCCTTTTTATAGTGGGTTTGAGCTGATTCTCGCTGCCATACTTATGCCAGTCTAGACACACTTGATTCCCTTACAGAAACATATCAATACATAGGTTTTAAGATTCTTACTAGTCAGATATATTCTTCAGGGGGAAATATGGTATTTTGAGTCCCTTTCACTGAGGATGTTGTAGGTCTTGTCTATTCCATAGTTGGTTTTTGGAACGGTACCTGTGCTTATATCAAACTCTGGTTTTATGCATCACCCCACCTCTCCTTCCTCCTTAAGCAGGCATAAGAGTGTTTTCTAAAAATGAGACTCTGTTCTCTTTCCTAACTCAGTTCATGTGTAGCCATGTTTACAGGATCTTTATAAGTGATATCTTATGATACGTTTCTTTTTCTGTGTGATTTATTTCACTTAGAATCATCGTACCTGAATCCACTCATTTTTCTGCTACTGGTCTTATGACATTGATTTCATGGCTGAGGGATATTCCACCGTACGTAAGTACCACAATTTTTTGCAAAAATTTTATCTTTCCTCGGATATTTAAGGTGTACCCAAGTTGAGGTTCTTGTTAGCAGTGCAGGCCTAAATTTTGGGGTGGCTCTGTCTTATTGATTTTCAGTTTTCCCAAGGTATATTCCCTAGACTGGAATTGCCCTTGGCTCTGTAGCTCTGTTGTTTTCTTGTTTTAGGGAACACAATGCACTCCTCCAGAGAGGCAGTTGGCAATTTCCATCCCGCCCATCGGCATAACAAGGCTCCCTGTTCTCCAGGGCCTGTCTTGCCTTTCTGGTTTTTATCCATTTTGTGGATGTCCCTTTTGACCGGTGGGATGTGATACTTCTTTGTAGTGCAGATTTGCATTGCCCGCTTGCTTGCTTGGCCAAAAAGGGGCATATGCCTTTTCTCCTGAATATATTCAGGAGAAAACGCATACGCCCCTTTTTGGCCAAGTGCATCATTGTCGATGTTGTGCCCCTCTTCCTGTGCTTTAAAGGTGATTCCTACGTACCTCGTGAAATCTTTTTCCTGCTATTCTGCCTCGCATTCAAGTCCACCACGTGTCCTTCCCTCAACAGATTTTTGGACGATAGTTGTCCTTTATTACTCTGCCAGTTTGTGAATTGCTGTGCCCCTGAGCTCCATTTTTTAACTTGTTTTTTGTGAGCTGAACGCAAGACCAAAATTTTGGTTCAGGAACTATACTGGTTCCCTGTGGCTGGCTGAGACTTTGGTTAATTCTTCTTCCTCCTGGGATATAAGACTGACATATGCCCGTCAAAATGCCTAACAGCTACTCTCTCATTGGTTCTCCCTCATCCCTTTCCTCCTCTGTCAAATTGGCAACCTGTGAGAACCAGGAGGTTAAAGGTGCTTTCTCTCCAAGTTGGGAGATTGATAGTAAAGCAGTTGGAAAGTCAAACCGGAGCACCAGGAGAGGGACTATTCATTGAGTTTTAGAGACCTTTCGTATTCACCGTTTGTCCATTCCCAAGGTTGCCCGTACATGTTATAGCTGTAGTAATATTCCCTTCAACCTGGAGACATGGGACCCATGGAATGGGTTCCATGCATTATTGCTTTAGAGGGTATGCATTTGCTCACCCAATCTCACCAATCCTCTCAGTCCCATGTGTCCAGCCTTATGCCACATCCAGCTGTCATTTTAGATAGGGTCTTTGCAGGTTTCATCAGAAATCCTGAAGGAATTTTAAAGAATTTCCCATTATTTTTTGTTTTTCAAATTCCTTTTTATAGTGGGTTTGAGCTGATTCTCACTGCCATGTTTTTGCCAGTCTAGACACACTTGATTCCCTTACGGAGACATATCAATACATAGGTTTTAAGATTCTTACTAGTCAGATATATTCCTCTGCGGGAAATATGGGGTTTTGAGTCCCTTTCACTGAGGAAGGTGTAGGTCTTGGCTATTCCATACTTGGTTTTCGGAACGGTACCTGTGCTTATATCAAACTCTGGTTTTATGCATCACCCCACCTCTCCTTCCCCCTTAAGCAGGCATAAGAGTGTTCTCTAAATGTGAGACTCTGTTCTCTTTCCTAACTCTGTTCATGTGTAGCCATGTTTACAGGATCTTCATAACAGATATCTTATGATAAGTTTCTTTTTCTGTGTGACTTATTTCACTTAGAATCATCGTACCTGAATCCACTCATTTTGCTGCTACTGGTCTTATGACATTGATGTCATGGCTGAGTGATATTCCATCATACGTAAGTACCACAATTTTTTGAACAATTTTTATCTTTCCTGGTATATATAATTTGTACCCAAGTTGAGGTTCTTGTAAGAAGTGCAGCCGTAAATTTTGGGGTGGCTCTGTCTTATTGATTTTCAGTTTTCCCAAGATATATTCCCTAGACTGGAAGTGCCCTTGGCTCTGTAGCTCTGTTGTTTACTTGTTTTAGGGAACACAATGCACTCCTCCAGAGAGGCAGTTGGCAATTTACATCCCGCCCATCAGCATAACAAGGCTCCCTGTTCTCCAGGGCCTGTCTTGCCTTTCTGGTTTATACCCATTTTGTGGATGACCCTTTTGACTGGTGGGAAGTGATACTTCTTTGTAGTGCAGATTTACATTGCCCGCTTGCTTGTTTGGCCAAAAAGGGCCTGTGCGTTTTATGCTGAATATATTCAGGAGAAAACGCATACACCCTTTTTGGCAAAGTGCATCATTGTCGAAGTTGTGCCGCTCTTCCTGTGCTTTAAAGGCGATTCCAACGAACCTCCTGAAATCTGTTTCCTGCTATTCTGCCTCGCTTTCAAGTCCGCCTCGATGCCTCCCCTCAACAGATTGTTGGACGATAGTTGCCCTTTATTACTCTGCCATTTTGTGAATTGCTGTGCCCCTGAGTTACATTATTTAACTCGTTTTTTTGTGAGCTGAACGCAAGTCCAATATTTTGGTTCAGGACCTCAACTGGTTTTCGGTAGGTGGCTGAAACTTTGGTTAATTCTTCTTCCTCCCGGGAAATAAGAGTGACATATGCCCGTCCAAATGCCTAACAGCTACTCTCTCATTGGTTCTCCCTCTTGCCATTCATCCTCTGCCAAATTGGCAACCTGTGTGAAACAGGAGGTTAAAGGTGCTGTCTCTCTAGGTTGGGAGATTGATAGTAAAGCAGTTGGAAAGTCAAACCGGAGCACCACGAGAGGGACTATTCGTTGAGCTTTAGAGACCTTTCTTATTCAGAGTTTGTCCATTCTCTAGGTTTCCCATACATGTTATAGCTGTAGTAATATTCCCTTCAACCTGGAGAGTTGGGACCCATGGAATGGGTGCCATGCATTATTGCTTTAAAGGGTCTGCATTTGCTTTCGTAATCTCACCAATCCTCTCAGTTCCATGTGTCCAGCCTTATGACACTTCCAGCTGTCGTTGTAGATATGGTCATTCCAGGGTTCATCAGAGACCCTGAAGGAATTCTAAAGAATTTCCCATATTTTTTTCTTTTTCAAATTCATTTTTATAGTGGGTTTGAGCTGATTCTCACTGCCATGTTTATGCCAGTCTAGACACACTTGATTCCCTTACCGAGACATATCAATACATAGGTTTTAAGATTCTTACTTGTCAGATATATGCCTCTGCTGGAAATATGGGGTTTTGAGTCCCTTTCACTGAGGAAGGTGTAGGTCTTGTCTATTCCATAGTTGGTTTTTGGAACGGTACCTGTGCTTATATCAAACTCTGGTTTTATGCGTCACCCCACCTCTCCTTCCCCCTTAAGGAGGCATGAGAGTGTTTTCTAAATGTGAGACTCTGTTCTCTTTCCTAACTCAGTTCATGTGTAGCCATGTTTACAGGATCTTCATAAGTGATATCTTATGATAAGCTTGTTTTTCTGTGTGACTTATTTCACTTAGAATCATCGTACCTGAATCCACTCATTTTGCTGCTAGTGGTCTTACGACATGGATTTCATGGCTGAGGGATATTCCATCGTACATAAGTACCACAATTTTTTGAACCATTTTTATATTTCCTGGGATATTTCAGGTGTACCCAAGTTGAGGTTCTTGTAAGCAGTGCAGCCCTAAATTTTGGGGTGGCTCTGTCTTATTGATTTTCAGTTTTCCCAAGGTATATTCCCTAGACTGGAAGTGCCCATGGCTCTGTAGCTCTGTTGTTTACCTGTTTTAGGGAACACAATGCACTCCACCAGAGAGGCAGTTGGCAATTTACATCCCGCCCATCAGCATAACAAGGCTCCCTGTTCTCCAGGGCCTGTCTTGCCTTTCTGGTTTTTACCCATTTTGTGGATGTCCCTTTTGACCGGTGGGAAGTGATACTACTTTGTAGTGCAGATTTGCATTGTCCGCTTGCTTGTTTGGCCAAAAAGGGCGTATGCATTTTCTGCTGAATATATTCAGGGTAAAACGCATACACCCTTTTTGGCCAAGTGCATCATTGTCGAAGTTGTGCCCCTCTTTCTGTGCTTTAAAGGCAATTCCAACGTACCTCTTGAAATCTGTTTCCTGATATTCTGCCTGGCTTTCAAGTCCACCTCGTTGCCTTCCCTCAACAGATTTTTGAACGATAGTTGTCCTTTATTACTCTGCCTGTTTGTGAATTGCTGTGCCCCAGATCTCCATTATTTAACTCGTTTTTTGTGAGCTGAACGCAAGTCCAATATTTTGGTTCAGGACCTATACTGGTACCAGTTGGGTGGCTGAGTCTTTGGTTAATTCTTCTTCCTTCCGGGAAACAAGTGTGACATGTGCCCATCCAAATGCCTAACAGCTACTCTCTCATTGGTTCTCGTCTTGCCATTCATCCTCTGCCAAATTGGCAACCTGTGCGAAACAGGAGGTTAAAGGTGCTGTCTCTCTAGGTTGGGAGATTGATAGTAAAGCAGTTGGAAAGTCAAACCTGAGCACAAGGAAGGGGAGTATTCGTTGAGTTTTAGAGACCATTCGTATTCACAGTGTGTCCAATCTCTAGGTTTCCCATACATTTTATAGCTGTAGTAATATTCCCTTCAACCTGGAGAGTTGGGACCCATGGAATGTGTGCCATGCATTATTGCTTTAAAGGGTCTGCATTTGCTCTCCAAATCTCACCAATCCTCTCAGTCCCATGTTTCCAGCCTTATGCCACTTCCAGCTGTCATTGTAGATAGGGTCATTCCAGGTTTCATCAGAGACCCTGAAGGAATTGTAAAGAATTTCCCTTTTTTTTTGTTTTTGAAATTCTTTTTATTGTGGGTTTTAGCTGATTCTCGCTGCCAAGTTTATGCCAGTCTAGACACACTTGATTCCCTTACGGAGACATATAAATGCATAGGTTTTATGATTCTTACTACTCAGATATATTCCTCTGCCGGAAATATGGGATTTTGAGTCCCTTTCACTGAGCAAGTTGTAGGTCTTTTATATTCCAGAGTTGGTTTTTGGAACGGTACCTGTGCCTATATCAAACTCTGGTTTTATGCATCACCCCACCTCTCCTTCCCCCTTAAGAAGGCATAAGAGTGTTTTCTAAATGTGAGACTCTCTTCTCTTTCCTATCTCAGCTCATGTGTAGCCATGTTTATAGGACCTTCATAAGTGATATCTTATGATAAGTTTCTTTTTCTGTGTGACTTATTTTACGTAGAATCATCATACCAGAATCCACTCATTTTGCTGCTACTGGTCTTATGACATTGATTTCATGGCTGAGGGAAATTCCATAGTACATAAGTACCACAATTTTTGAACCATTTTTATATTTCCTGGGATAATTAAGGTTTACCCAAGTTGAGGTTGTTGTAAGCAGTGCAGCCCTAAATTTTGGGGTGGCTCTGTCTTATTGATTTTCAGTTTTCCCAAGGTATATTCCATAGACTGGAAGCGCCCTTGGCTCTGTAGCTCTGTTGTTTACTTGTTTTAGGGAACACAATGCACTCCTCCAGAAAGGCAGTTGACAACTTACATCCCGCCCATCAGCATAACAAGGCTCCCTGTTCTCCAAGGCCTGTCTTGCCCTCTGGTTTTTACCCATTTGTGGATGTCCCTTTTGACCGGTGGGAAGGGATACTTCTTTGTAGTGCAGGTTTGCATTGCCCGCTTGCTTGCTTGGCCAAAAAGGGCGTATGGGTTTGCTCCTGCATATATTCAGGAGAAAATGCATACGTCCTTTTTGTCCAAGTGCATCATTGTCGAAGTTGTGCCCCTCTTCCTGTGCTTTACAGACGATTCCAACTTACCTCTTTAAATCTATTTCCTGCTATTCGGCCTGGCTTTCAAGTCCGCTTCCTTGCCTTCCCTCAACAGATTTCTGGACGATAGTTGGCCTTTATTACTCTGCCAGTTTGTCAATTGCTCTGACCCTGAGCTCCATTTTTCAACTCGTTTTTTTGTGAGCTGAATGCAACTCCAAAGTTTTGGTTCGGGACCTATACTCTTCCCCGGTGAGTGTCTGAGACTTTGGTTAATTCTTCTTCTGGCCGGGCAATTAGAGTGACATGTCCCCGTCCAAATGCCTAACAGCTACTGTCTCATTGGTTCTCCCTCTTCCCTTTCATCCTCTGCCAAATTGGCAACCTGTGCGAACCAGGATGTTAAAGGGGCAGTCTCTCCAAGTTGGGAGATTGATAGTAAAGCAGTTGGAAAGTCAAACCAGAGCACCAGGAGAGGGACTATTCGTTGAGTTTTAGAAACCTTTCGTATTCACAGTGTGTCCATTCTCTAGGTTTCCCATACATGTTATAGCTGTAGTAATATTCCCTTCAACCTGGAGATTTGGGACCCATGGAATGGGTGACATGCATTATTGCTTTAAAGGGTCTGCATTTGCTCACCCAATCTCACCAATTCTCTCAGTCCCAGGTGTCCAGCCTTATGCCACATCCAGCTGTCACTGTAGACAGGGTCATTCCACGTTTCATCAGAGACCCTGAATGAATTGTAAAGAATTTCCCTGTTTTTTTGTTTTGTTTTTGAAATTCCTTTTTATAGTGGCTTTGAGCTGATTCTCGCTGCCATGTTTATGCCAGTCTAGACACACTTGATTCCCTTATGTAGACATATCAATACATAGGTTTTAAGATTCTTACTAGTCAGATATATTCCTCTGCGGGAAATATGGGGTTTTGAGTCCCTTTCACTGAGGAAGGTATAGGTAGGTCTTGTCTATTCCATAGTTGTGTTTGGGAATGGTACCTGTGCTTATATCAAACTCTGCTTTTATGCATAACCCCACCTCTCCTTCCCCCTTAAGCAGGAATAAGAGTGTTTTCTAAATGTGAGACTCTGTTGTCTTTCCTAACTCAGTTCATGTGTAGCCATGTTTACAGGAACTTCATAACTGATATCTTATGATAAGCTTCATTTTCTGTGTGACTTTTTTCACTTAGAATCATCGTACCTGAATCCACTCATTTTGCATCTACTGGTCTTATGACATTGATTTCTTGGGTGAGGGATATTCCATCGTACGTAAGTACCACAATTTTTTGAACCATTTTTATATTTCCTGGGATATTTGAGGTGTACCCAAGTTGAGGTTGTTGTAAGCAGTGCAGCCGTAAATTTGGGGTTGGCTCTGTCTTATTGATTTTCAGTTTTCCCAAGGTATATTCCCTAGACTGGAAGTGCCCTTGGCTCTGTAGCTCTGTTGTTTACTTGTTTTAGGGAACACAATGCACTCCTCCAGTGAGACAGTTGGCAATTTACATCCCACCCATCCGCATAACAAGGCTCCCTGTTCTCCACGGCCTATCTTGCCTTTCTGGTTTTTACCCATTTTGTGGATGTCCCTTTTGACCGGTGGGAAGTGATACTTCTTTTTAGTGCAGATTTGCATTGCCCGCTTGCTTGCTTGTCCAAAAAGGGCATATGTGTTTTCTCCTGAATATATTCACGTGAAAACCCATATGCCCTTTATGGCCATTTCCATTATTTTCGAAGTTGTAATGCTTTTCCTGTGTTTAAAGGCGATCCCAATGTACCTCTTGAAATCTGCTTCATGCCATTCTTCCTCATTTTCTCTTCCGCCTCGTGGCTTTCCCTCAACAGATTTTTGGCAGCGAGTAGTCCTTTATAACTCTGCAGGTTAGTGAATTGCTGTGGCCCTGAGCTCCATTTTTCAACTCGCGTTTTTGTGAGCTGACCGCAAATCAACAGTTTTGCTTCTGGACTTACACTGGTTCTGGGGGGCAGGCTGAGACTTTGGTTAATTCCTCTTTGTGACGGGAAATTAGAGAGACATGTGGCCGTCCAAATGCCTACAGCTACTCTCTCATTGGTTCTCTCTCTTCCCTTATATCCTGTGCACCATTTGCCAAATGTGCGAACCAGGAGGTTATAGGGCCTGACTTTCCAAGTTTGGAGATTGATAGTAAAGCAGTTGGAATGTCAAACTGGAGTACAAGTAGAGTTTTAGAAACCTTTCACCATCAGATGGTTTCCATTCTCTAGGTTCCCATACACGTTATAACTGTAGTGATATTCCCTTCTACCTGGAGAGTTGGGAACCATGGAATGGGTGGCAGGCATTATTGCTTTAAAGGGTCTGCATTTTTTCACCCAATCTCACCAATCCTCTCAGTCCCAAGTGACCAGCCTTATGCCACATCCAGCTGTCATTGTAGATAGGGTCATTCCAGGTTTCATCAGAACCCCTGAAGGTATTGTGTAAGAATTTTACTGTTTTTATGTTTTGTTTTGAAATTCATTTTTATAGTGTGTTTGAGCTGATTCTCACTGCCATGTTTATGTCATTCTAGACACACTTGGTTCCCTTATGGAGACATATCAATACATAGGTTTTAAAATTCTTACTAGTCAGATATATTTCTCTGCGGGGAATAGGGATGTTGAGTTCCATTCCCTGAGGAAGGTGTAGTGCTTGTCTCTTCTGTTTTTGGATTATGGAACGGTACCTGTGCTAATATCAATCTTATGTTTTGTGCATCTCCCAACCTCTCATTCCCCTTAAGCAAGCGTTAGATTGTTTTCTAAATCTGAGACTCTGTCCTCTTCCCTAAATCAGTTCATATGTAGCCATGTTTACATTCCCTTCATAGGTGATATCTTATGTCAGAATGCACCATTGCCGTTCTCATAATAATGCTCCATGTCCCCTGTCATCACAATGCACCATGCCCTGGTTATCACAATGCTCCATGTCCCTTGTCATCACAATTCTCCACGTCCTTGTCATCACAATGCTACATGACACTTCTCATCAAAATGTTACATGCTCTTGTCATCACAATTCTCCATCCACTTGTCATTGCAATGCTCCATGCACTTGTCATCACAATGCTCCATGCACATGTCATCAAAAAGCTCCATGCCCTTGTCATTACAAAGCTCCATGACCCCTGTCATCACAATGCTCCCTGACACCTGTCATCACAATGCTTCATGCCCCATGTCACTACAGTGCTCCATGATGCTCGACATCACAATTACCCAAGGTCATTTCATCACAATGCTCATTGGCCAATATCATCACAATGCTCCATGACCACTGTCATCACAACTAGCCATGACACCTGACAACACAATGATTTGGGACACTTGTCATCACAATATTCCATTCCCTAGTCATCACAATGCTCCATGACACCTGTCATCACAATACTCCATGGACATTTTCAGCCCAATGTTCCATGACGCTTGTCATCACAATACTCCAAGCCATTGTCATCACAGTGCTCCATTACCTTTGTCATCAGAATCCTCCATGACACTTGGCATCAAAATGCTCCATGCCATTGTCATCACAATGGGCCATTACATATGTCATCACAATTCTCCCTGACAACTGTCTTCACAATACTTCATGACCTGGTCATCACAATGCTCCATGCCCTTGTCATCACAATGCGCCATTCCAACTGTCATCGCAAGAAACCTTGAAACTTATTAGAACAATGCTCCATGCCCTTGTCATCACAATGCTCCATGCCCTTGTTATCACAATGCTCCATGACCCCTGTCATCACAATGCTCCGTGACTCCAGTCATCAAAATGCTTCATGAAATTTGTCATCACAATTGTCCATGTACTCGTCATCAACAGTCTCTGTGACCTTTTTAACGACAATGCTCCATGAAGTTTTCATCACAATGTTCTTTGACCCTTGACATCACAATGCTCTATGCCTTTCTCAGCACAATGCTCCATGACCCTTGTCATCACAATGCTCCATGCACTTGTTAGCACAATGCTTCATGACACATGTCATCTCAATGCACCATGCGCTTGTCATCACAGTGCTCCACAAACTTCTCATCACCATGCTGCATAAAACTTCTCATCACAATGCTCCATGCACTTCTCATCAAAATGCTCTCTCACCACTGATATCCCAATGCTACATAACTATTGGTCACAATACCCCCTCACCCCTGTCATCACAATGTTCCATGACTCCTGTCATCACAATGATACATGCACTTATAATCACAATGTTCGATGACCCCTGCCATCACAATGTTCCATAACACCTGTCATCAAAATGTTCCATGACACTTTTCATTAAATTGCTCCATGAACCTGTCATCAGAATGCTCCTTGCCCTTCTCATCACAATGCACAACGCCCTTGCCATCAAAATGCTCCATGACATTTGTCATCACAAATATCCATGACCCTTGGCATCACAATGCTCCATGTCATTGTTATCACAATGCTCCATGAACGCTCTCATCACATTGCTCCATGCCCTTGTCTTCACAAAGCTCCATGATACATATCTTCAGAATGCTCCATGGCCTTCTCATCACAATGCTCCATGCCCTTGCCATCACAATGCTCCATTTCGCCTGTGAGAACAATGCTCCATGACACCTGCCATAACAATGTTCCATGGCCTAGTCATCACAAGTTTCCATAACACATGTCATCACAATGATAAAGACCCCTGTAATAACAATGCTCCATGCACTTGTCATCACAAAGCTCCATGACGCATGTCATCAGAAAGTTCCATGGCCTTTTCCTCACAGTGCTCCATGCCCTTGTCATCAAAATGCTCCATGATTTGTCATCACAAACCTCCATGACATTTGGCATCACAATGCTCCATGCACTTCTCATCAAAATGCTCTCTCACCACTGATATCACAATGCTACATCACTATTTGTCACAATACTCCCTCACCACTGTCATCACAATGTTCCAAGACTCCTGTCATCACAATGCTACATGCACTTATCATCACAATGTTCGATGACCCCTGACATCACAATGTTCCATAACACGTGTCATCAAAATATTCCAAGACACTTTTCATCAAATTGCTCCATGACCCTGTCATCCGAATGCTCCCTGCTTTTCTCATCACAATGCACAATGCCCTTGCCATCAAAATGCTCCATGTCCTTTGTCATCACAAAGATCCATGACCCTTGGCATCACAATGCTCAATGTCATTGTCATCACAATTCTCCATAAACAATCTCATCACATTGCTCCTTGCCCTTGTCTTCACAAAGCTCCATGACACATGTCATCAGAATGCTCCATGGCCTTCTCATCACAATGCTCCATGCCCTTGCCATCACAATGCTCCATTACCCCTGTCATAACAATGCTCCATGACCCCTGCTATCACGGTGTTCCATGGCCTTGTCATCACAAATCTCCATGACTCTTCTCATCACAATGCTCCAAGAACCTTGCAATCACAATGATCTATGCCCCTTTTCATCTCAAAGATCCATGAACCCAGTCATCACAATGCACCATGCCCATCATCATAATGCTTCATGCTATTGTCATCACAATGAAATCAAAATGCTCCTAGACCTCTGTCATAACAATGCTCCAAACCCTTGTGATCACAATATTCCATATCACTTGTCATCAAAATGCCCAATGACGCTCGTCATCACAATTATCCATGGTCTTCTCATCACAATGCTCCATGACCTTTGTCATCACAATGCTCAATTCACTTGTCATCAAAATGCTCCCTGACACTTTTTGTCTGTATGCTCCTTGAACCCTGTCATGACAAGGCTCCATGCCTTTTTCATCACAATGATCCATGTCCTTTTCATCACAATGCTCCAATACCCATGTAATCTCAATGCTCCATGCCCTTGTCATCACAAAGCTGAATGACGCATGCCATCAGAATTCTCCTTGGTCTGCTCCTCAGAATTCTCCATGCCCTTGTCATCACAGTGTTCCAAGACCCCTGTAATCACAATGCTCCATGCCCGTGTCATCAAAACCTCCATGATGCATGTCATCAGAATGCTCCATGGCCTTCTCATCACAATGCTCCATTCCCTAGTGATCACAATGCTCCAAGACCCCTGTAATCACAATGCTCCATGCCCCTTTTCATCAGAATGCTCCATGAGACTTATCATCACAAGTCTCCATGGTCTTCTCATCACCATGCTCCAGGATCTTGTCATCACCATGCTCCATTCCCTTGTCATCACAATGCTCCATGACACCTGTCATCACAATAATCCATGAACATTTTCAGCCCAATGCTCCACGAGCTACTCATCACAATGCTCCATGGCCAATATCATCACAATGCTCCATGACCACTGACATCACAACACTCCATGACACCGGAGAACACAATGATCCGGGACTCTTGTCATCACAATGCTCCATTCCCTAGTCATCACAATGCTCCATGACCCCTGTCATCACAACACTACATGAACATTTTCAGCCCAGTGCTCCAGGACCCTTGTCATCACAATGATCGATACCATTGTCATCCCAATCCTCCATTACAACTGTATTCACAATGCTCCATGACGCTTGTCATCATAGTGCTCCATGACACATGTCATAACAATGCTCCATGCATTTGTCAGCAAAATGCTACATGAGATTGTCATTACAATATTCTATGTGCTTGTCCTCACAATACTCCATTTCCATTGTCATCACAATCCTCCATGAACCTTGGGATCACATTGTTTCTTGCCCTTGTCATCACAATTCTCCATGCTCCTTGAAATCAAAATGATCCATGACCTCTGTCATCACAATGCTCCAAACCCTTGTGATCACAGTGTTCCATAACACTTGTCATCACAATGCTCCATGATGCCTGTCATCACAATACTCCATGCCCTTTTAATCACAATGATCCATTACCTTTGTCATCACAATTCTCAATACACTTGTCATCACAATGCTCCATGCGCTTGTCAGCACAATGCTCCATGACACGTCATCACAATGCACCATGCGCTTGTCATCACAATGCTCCTTAAAATATGTCATCACAATGCTCCATGCACTTCTCATCAAAATGCTCTCTCACCACTGATATCACAATGCTACATCACTATTTATCACAATACTCCATCACTCCTGTCATCACAATGCTACATGCACTTATCCTCACAATATTTGATGACCCCTGACATCACAATGTTCCATAACAACTTTCAACAAAATGTTCCAAGACACTTTTCATCAAATTGCTCCATGAACCGGTCATCAGAATGCTCCCTGCCTTTCTCATCACAATGCACAACGCCCTTGCCATCAAAATGCTCCATGACCTTTGTCCTCACAAAGATCCATGACCCTTGGCATCACAATGCTCCATGCTCCTTGAAATCAAAATGATCCATGACCTCCGGCATAAAATTGCTCCAAACCCTTGTGATCACAGTATTCCATAACACTTGTCATCACAATGCCCCATGATGCTCGTCATCACAGTTATCCATGGTCTTCTCATCACAATGCTTCATGACCTTCGTCATCACAGTGCTCAATACACTTGTCATCAAAATGCTCCCTGACACTTGTTGTCTGTATGCTCCTTGAACCTTTTCATGACAAGTCTCCATGCTTTTTTCATCACAATGATCCATGCCATTTTCATCACAATGCTCCAAGTCCCATATAATAACAATGCTCCATGCCCTTGTCATCACAAAGCTCAATGACACATGCCATCAGAATGCTCCTTGGTCTTCTCCTCACAATGCTCAATGCCCTTGTCATCACAATGTTCCAAGACCCCTGTAATCAAAATGTTCCATGCCCCTTTACATCAGTATGCTCCATGAGACTTGTCATCAAAAGGCTCCATGGTTTTGTCATCACAATGTTCCAGGACCTTGTCATCACAATGCTTCACGACCTTGTCATGAAAATTTTCAATGGCCCTTGTCATCATAATGCTCCAAGCCCTAACCATCACAATGCTACATTATATTTGTCATCACAATCCTCCATTACGTTTGGCATCACAATGCTCCATGCCATTGTCATCGCAATGGACCATGACATATGTCATCACAATGCTCCCTGACACCTCTCTTCACAATACTCCATGACCTTCTCATCACAATGCTCCATTCCCTTGTCATCACAATGCACCATGCCCACTGACATCACAATAAACTATGAAACTTGTCAGACCAATGCTCCATGCAGCTGTCAACACAAGGCTCCATGCCCTTGTCATCACAATGTTCCATGACACCTGTCATCACAATGCTCCGTGACGCCAGTCATCTCAATGTTTCATAACGTTTGTCATCACAATGGTCCATGCCCGCGTCATCACAACGCTCTGTGACGTTTGTAACCACAATGCTCAATGAACTTTTCATCACAATTATCTGTGACCCTTGTCATCACAGTGCTCCATGTCTTTGTCAAAACAATGCTCCATGAACATTGTCATCACAATGTGCCACACGCATTTCATCACAACGGTCCACAACCTTGTCATTGAAATGGTCCATAAAACTTGTAATCACAATGCTCCAAGCACTTCTCATCAAAATGCTCTCTCACCAGAGATATCACAATGTTCCATCACTAGTCATCACAATACTCCCTCACCCCTGTAATCACAATTATCCATGACACTGTCATCACACTGGTACATCCCATTATCATCACAATGTTGCATGACCCCTGACATCACAATGTTCCATAACCCCTGTCATCACAATGCTCCATGACCCTTTTCATCCCAAAGCTCCATGACCCCTGGCATCACAATGTTCTATAACCCCTGTCATCAAAATGTTCCACCACACTATTTATCAAATTGCTGCATGAACCGGTCATCAAAATTCTCCCTGCCTTTCTCATCACAATGCACCACACCCTTATCATCAAAATGCTCCATGAGTTGTCATCACAAATCTCCATGACCCTTGGCATCACAATGCTCCATGTCATTGTCATCACAATGCTCCATGAACCCTCTCATCATATTGCTCCATTCCCTTGTCATCACAAAGCTCCATGACACTTGTCATCACAATGCTCAATGCCCTTCTCATCACAATGCTCCAAGCCCCTGTCACTGCAATCCTGCATGACCCATATATCACAGTGTTCCGTGCCCTAATCATCACAATGCTCCATGCCCACTCTCATCACAATAATCCATGAAACATTTCAGACCAATGTTCCATGCCCTTCTCATCAAAATGCTCCATTACACCTGTGATAACAATGTTCCAACACCCCTGCCATCACAATTTTCCACGGCCTAGTCATCACAAGGTTCCATGACAGTTGTCATCACAATGCTCAAGACCCCTGAAATCACCATGCTCCATGCCCTTGTCATCACAAAACTCCATGACGCATGTCATCAGAATGTTCCATGGCCTTCTCATCACAATGCTCCCTGCCCTTGTCATTACAATGCTCCAAGACCCTTGTAATCACAATGCTCCATGCCCCTTTTCATCTCAATGCTCCATGAACCCTGTCATCACAATGCACCATGCCCATCATCATAATGCTTCACGATATTGTCATCACAAATAAATCAATATTCTCCATGACCTTTGTCATCATAATGCTCTAAACCCTTGTGATCACAATGTTCCATAAAACTTATCATCACAACACCCCATGACGCACATCATGACAATTATCTATGGTCTTCTCATCACAATGCTCCATGACTTTTGTCATCACAATGCTCAATAAAATTGTCACCACTATGCTCCCTGACACTTGACGTCAGTATGCTCCTTGAACCCTGTCATGACGAGGCTCCATGCCATTTTCATCACAATGATCCATGCCCATTTCATCACAATGCTCCAAGATCCATGGTATCACAATGCTCCATGTCCTTGTCATCACAAATCTCCAAGATGCATGTCATCAGAATCCTCCATGGCCTTCTCATTACAATGCTCCATGCCCTATTCATCACAATGATCCATGACCCCTGTCATCACAACACTCCATGAACATTTTCAGCCCAGTGGTCCATGACCCTTGTCATCAAAATGATCCATGCCCTTGTCATCCCAATACCCCATGACCCCTGTATTCACAATGTTTCGTGACGCATGTCATCACAGTGCTCCATGACACATGTCATCACAATGCTCCATGCCTTTTTCAGCAAAATGCTACATGACCTTGTCATTACAATGATCTCTGCGCTTGTCATCACAATACTCCATTTCCATTGTCATCACAATCCTCCATGAACCTTGGGATCACATTGCTTCATACCCTTGTCATCACAATGCTCCATGCTCCTTGAAATCAAAATGATCCATGACTTCTGTCATCACAGTGCTCCAAACCCTTGTGATCACAATGTTCCATAAAACTTGTCATCACAATGCTCCATGATGCCTGTCATCACAATATTCCATGCCCTTTTCATCACAATGCTCCATGAGCTTTGTCATCACAATTCTAAATATACATGTCATCACAATGCTCCCTGACATTTGTCATCAGAATGCTCCTTGAAACCTGTCACGAAAAGGCTCCATGCCTTTTTCAACACAAAGCCCCATGCCGTTTTCATCACAGTGCTCCATGCCCTTGTCATCAAAATACTCCACAAGCTTGTCATCAGAATGCTCCATGACCCTTGTCATCACAATGCTCCATGCACTTGTCAGCACAATGCTCCCTGACCCTTGTCATCACAATGCTCCAAGCCATTGTCATCACAATGCTCCATTACCTTTGTCATCAGAATCCTCCATGACAATTGGCATCAAAATGCTCCATGCCATTGTCATAAAATGGGCCATTACATATATCATAACAATGCTCCCTGACACCTGTCTTCACAATACTGCATGACCTGGTCCTCACAATGCTACATGCCCTTGTCATCACAATTTGCCATTCCAAATGTCATCGCAATAATCCATGAAACTTATTAGACCAATGTTCCATGCCCTTCTCATCACAATGCTCCTTGCCATTGTCATCACAATGCTCCATGATCCCTGTCATCACAATGCTCCGTGACTCCAGTCATCACAGTGGTCCATGACCTCGTCATCAACAGTCTCTGTGACCTTTTTAACCACAATGCTCCATGAACTTTTCATCACAATGCTCTTTGACCCTTGTCATCACAATGCTCTATGATTTCTCCGCACAATGCTCCATGACACATGTCATCACAATGCTCCATGACCCATGTCATCACAATGCTCCGTGACTCCAGTCATCACAATGCTTCATAACGTTTGTCATCAAAATGGTCCATGCCAGCGTCATCACAAGGCTCTTTGACCTTTGTAACCACAATGCTCCATGAAATTTTCATTACAATTCTCAGTGACACTTGTCATCACAATGCTCCTTGTCTTTGTCAGAACAATGCTCCATGACCATTGTCATCACAATGTGCCACACGCATTTCATCACAACGGTCCACAACCTTGTCATTGCAATGATCCATAAACATTGTAATCACAACGCTCCATCCACTTCTCATCAAAATGCTCTCTTACCAGAGATATCACAGTGCTACATCACTAGTCATCACTATACTCCCTCACACATGTAATCAAAATGTTCCATGACACTGTCATCACACAGCTTCATCGCCTTATCATCAAAATGTTCCTTGACCCCTGACATCACAATGTTCCATACACCTGTCATCAAAATGCTCCATGACCATTTTCATCCCAAAGCTCCAAGACCCCTGACATCACAATGTTCTATGACCCCTGCCATCAAAATGTTCCATTACACTTTTCATCAAATTGCTGCATGAACCTGTCATCTAAATGCTCCCTGCCCTTCTCATCACAATGCACCATGCCCTTGTCATCAAAATGCTCCATGACTTGTCATCACAAAGCTCCATGACCCTTGGCATCACAATGCTCCATGTAATTGTCATCACAATGCTACATGAACCCTCTCATCACATTGCTCCATGCCCTTGTCATCACAATTCTCCATGACACTTGTCATCACAATGGTCAATGCCATTCCCATCACAATGCTCCATGCCCTTTTCATTACAATCCTGCATGGCCCATGTATCATAGTGTTTCGTACCCTTGTCATCACAATGCTCCATGCCCACTCTCATCACAATAATCCATGAAACATTTCAGACCAAAGTTCCATGACCTTCTCATCACAATGCTCCATTACCTCTGTCATAACAATGCACCATGACCACTGCCATCATAATGTTCCACGGCCTAGTCATCACAAGGTTCCATGACACTTGTCATCAAAATGCTGAAGGCCCCTGTAATCACAATGCTCCTTGCCCTTGTCATCACAAAGCTCCATGACGCATGTCATCAGATTGTTCCATGGACTTCTCATCACAATGCTCCATGCCCTTGTCATCACAATGCTCCAAGACCCTTGTAATCACATTGCTCCATGCCCCTTTTCATCTCAATGCTCCATGAACCCTGTCATCACAATGCACCATGCCCATCATCAAAATGCTTCAAACTATTGTCAACAGAGTGAAATCAATATTCTGCATGACCCCTGTCATCATAATGCTCCAAACACTTGTGATCACAATGTTGCATAACACTTATCATCACAACACCCCATGACGCTCATCATCACAATTATCCATGGTCTTCTTATCAAAATGCTCCATTATGTTTGTCATCACAATGCTCAATACATTTGTCATCACAATGCTCCCTGACACTTGTCATCAGTATGCTCCTTGAACCCTGTCATGACAAGGCTCCATGCATTTTTCATCACAATGATCCATGACTTTTCATCACAATGCTCCAAGATCCCTGTAATAACAATGCTCCATGCCCTTGTCATCACAAAGCTCCATGACGCATGTCATCAGAATTCTCCATGGCCTTCTCATCACAATGCTCCATGCCCTAGTCATCACAATGCTCCAAGACCCCTGTAATCACAATGCTCCATGCCAGTTTTCATCAGAATGCTCCATGAGACTTGTCATCACAAGTCTCCATGGCCTTCTCCTCACAAAGTTCCAGGACCTTGTCATCACCATGCTCTATTCCCTTGTCATCACAATGCTCCATGACCCCTGTCATCACAATAATCCATGAATATTTTCAGCCCAATGATCCACGACCTTCTCATCACAATGCTACATGACCAATATCATCACAATGCTCCATGACCACTGTCATCACAACACTCCTTGACACCTGAAAACACAATGATCCGGGACTCTTGTCATAACAGTGCTCCATTCCCTAGTCATCACTATGCTCCATGACCCCAGTCATCACAACATTCCATGAAAATTTTCAGCCCAGTGCTCCATGACACTTGTCATCACAATGATCCATGCCATTCTCATCCCAATGCTCCATGACCCCTGTATTCACAATGCTCCATGACGCTTGTCATCACAGTGCTCCATGACACATGTCATCACAATGCTCCATGCCTTTGTCAGCAAAATGCTACATGACCTTGTCATTACAATGCTCTATGCGCTTGTCACCACAATACTCCATTTCCATTGTCATCACAATCCTCCATGAACCTTGGGATCACATTGCTTCATGCCCTTGTCATCACAATGCTCCATGCTCCTTGAAATCAAAATGATCCATGACCTCGGTCATCACAATGCTCCAAACCCTTGTGAACACAATGTTCCATAACACTTGTCATCACAACGCTCCATGATACCTGTCATCACAATACTCCATGCCCTTTTCATCACAATGCTCCATGACCTTTGTCATCACAGTTCTCAATAAACTTGTCATCACAATGCTCCCTGACACTTGTCTTCAGAATGCTCCTTGAACACTGTCACGAAAAGGCTCCATGGCTTTTCCATCACAATGACCCATGCCGTTTTCATCACAATGCTCCATGCCATTGTCATCAAAATACTCCCAAGCTTGTCATCAGAATGCTCCATGACACTTGCCATCAAAATAATCCATGCACTTGTCATCGCAATGCTCCAAGCCATTGTCATCACAATGCTCCATTACCTTTGTCATCAGAATCCTCCATGACACTTGACATCACAATGCTCCATGCCATCGTATTCACAATGGGCCATTACATATGTCATCACAATGCTCCCTGACACCTGTCTTCACAATACTGCATGACCTGGTCATCACAATGCTCCATGCCCTTGTCATCACAATGTGCCATTCCAAATGTCATCGCAATAATCCATGCAACTTATTAGACAAATGTTCCATGCCCTTGTCATCACAATGTTCCATGCCCTTGTTATCACAATGCTCCATGACCCCTGTCATCACAATGCTCCGTGACCCCAGTCATCACAGTCCGTCATGACCTTTGTCATCACAATGGTCCATGCCCTCGTCATCAACAGTCTCTGTGACCTTTTTAACCACAATGCTCCATGAACTTTTCATCACAATGCTCTTTGACCCTTGTCATCACAATGCTCTATGCCTTTCTCAGCACAATGCTCCATGAACCTTGTCATCAAAATGCTCCATGCGCTTCTCAGCACAATGCTCCATGACACATGTCATCACTATGCACCATGTGCTTGTCATCACAGTGCTCCACAATCTTGTCATCACAATGCTCCTTAAAATTTGTCATCACAATTCTCCATGCACTTCTCATCAAAATGCTCTCTCACCACTGATATCACAATGCTACATCACTATTTGTCACAATACTCCCTCACCCCTGTCATCACAATGTTCCATTACTCCTGTCATCACAATGCTACATGCACTTATCATCACAATGTTCGATGACCCATGACATCACAAAGTTCTATAACACATGTCATCAAAATGTTCCATGACACTTTTCATCAAATAGCTCCAAGACCCTGTCATCATAATGCTCCCTGTCCTTCGCATCACTATGCACAATGCCCTTGCCACCAAAATGTTCCATGACCTTTGTTATCACAAAGATCCATGACACTTGGCATCACAATGTTCCATGTCATTGTCATCACAATGCTCCATGAACGCTCTCATCACATTGCTCCATGACGTTGTCTTCACAAAGCTCCATGACACATGTCATTAGAATGCTCCATGACCTTCTCATCACAATGTTCCATGCCCTTGATATCACAATGTTCTATTAACACTGTCATAACAATGCTCCATGACCCCTGCTATCACGATGTTCCAT
The DNA here is from genome assembly GCF_964341445.2 of Mesoplodon mirus. Classification (NCBI taxonomy): domain Eukaryota; kingdom Metazoa; phylum Chordata; class Mammalia; order Artiodactyla; family Ziphiidae; genus Mesoplodon; species Mesoplodon mirus. Next base: position 208,884 of record NW_028295172.1, read on the forward strand.
GGACTTGTCATCACAAGGCTCCATGACCCTACTCATCACAATGCTCCAAGAACACTGTAATCACAATGCTCTATGCCCCTTTTCATCTCAGTGATCCATGAACCCTGTCATCACAATGCTCCATGCCCATCATCATAATGCTTCCTGCTCTTGTCATAACAATGAAATCAAAATGCTCCATGACCTCTGTCATAACAATGCTCCAAACCCTTGTGATCACAATATTCCATAACACTTGTCATCACAATGCCCCATGACGCTCATCATCACAATTATCCATGGTCTTCTCATCACAATGCTCCATGACCTTCGTCATCACAATGCTCAATAGAGTTGTCATCAAAATGCTCCCTGACACTTGTTGTCTGTATGCTCATTTTACCCTGTCATGACAAGCCTCCATGCCTTTTTCATCACAATAATCCATGCCCTTTTCAACACAATGCTCCAAGACCCATGTAATCACGATGCTCCATGCCCATTTTCATCAGTATGCTCCATGAGACTTGTCATCACATGGCTCCATGGTTTTGTCATCATAATGCTCCAAGCCCTAGTCATCACAATGCTTCATTATATTTGTCATCACAATCCTCCATTACATTTGGCATCACAATGCTTCCTGCCATGGTCATCGCAATGGACTATGACATATGTCATCACAATGCTCCATGACACCTGTCTTCAAAATACTCCATGACCTTCTCATCACAATGCCCCATGCCCTAGTCATCACCATGCACCATGTCCACTGTCATCAAAATAATCTATGAAACTTGTCAGACCAATGCTCAATTCCCCTGTCATCACAATGCTCCATGCCCTTGTTATCACAATGCTCCATGACCCCTGTCATCACAATGTTCCGTGACTCCAGTCATCACAATGCTTCATAACGTTTGTCATCACAACAGTCCATGCCCACGTCATCACAAGGCTCTGTGTCCTTTGTACACACAATGCTCCATGAACTTTTCATCACAATGCTCTGTGACCCTTGTCATCCCAATGCTCCATGCCTTTGTCAGAACAATGCTCCATGACCCTTGTCATCACAATGTGCCACGCGCTTTTCATCACAATGATCCACAACCTTGTCATCGCTATGCTCCATAAACTTTGTAATCACAATGCTCCAGGCTCTTCTCATCCAAATGCTCTCTCACCTGAGATATCTCCATGTTCCATCACTAGTTATCACAACCCTCCCTCATCCCTGTAATCACAGTGTTCAATGACACCTGTCATAACAATGCTACATCCCCTTATCAACACAAAGTTCCATGACCCCTGACATCACAATGTTCCATAACCACTGTCATCAGAATTCTCCATGACACTTTTAATCCTAAAGGTCCATGACCCATGGCATCACAATGTTCTATAACCACTGTCATCAAAATATTCCATTACACTTTTCATCAAATTGCTCCATGACCCTGTCATCAAAATGCTCCCTGCCCTTCTCATCACAATGCACCACACACTTGTCATCAAAATGCTCCCTGACAATTGTCATCACAATGCTCCATGAGCCTTGGCAAAACAATGCTCCATGTCATTGGCATCACAATGCTCCATGAACCCTCTCATCACATTGCCCCATGCCCTTGTCATCACAAAGCTCCATGACACTTGTCATCACAATGCTCGTTGCCCTTCTCATCACAATGCTCCATGCCCTTGTCATTACAATCATCCATGACCCAAGTATCACAGTGTACCGTGCACTTGTCATCACAATGCTCCATGCCCACACTCATCACAGTAATCCATGAAATATTTCAGACAAATGGTCAATGCCATTCTCATCACAATGCTCCATTACCTCTGTCATAACAATGCTCCATGACCCCTGCCATCACAGTGTTCCACGGCCTTGTCATCACAATGCTCCATGCCCTTGTCATCACAAAAATCCATGTCGCATGTCATCAGAATGTTCCATGGCTTTCTTCTCACAATGCTCCATGCCTTTGTCATCACAATGCTCCAAGACCCCTGTAATCACAATGCTCCATGCCCCTTTTCATCTCAATGCTCCATGAGACTTGTCATCACAAATCTCCAGGGTCATCTCATCACAATGCTCCAGGACGTTGTCATCACCATGCTCCATTCCCTAGTCATCACAATGCTCCATGACCCCTGTCATCACAATACACCATTAACATTTTCAGCCAAATGCTCCATGACGCTTGTCATCAAAATGATCCATGCCCTTGTCATCCCAATGCTCCATGACCCCTATATTCACAATGCTCCGTGACGCTTGTCATCACTGTGCTCCATGACACATGTCATCACCATGCACCATGCCTTTGTCAGCAAAATGCTACATGACCTTGTCATTACAATGCTCTGTGCGCTTGTCATCACAATACACATTTACCATAGTCATCACAATCCTCCATGAAACTTGGGATCACATTGCTTCATGCCCTTGTCATCACAATGCTCCCTGCTCCTTGAATTCAAAATGATCCATGACCTCTGTCATCACAATGATCCAAACACTTGTGATCACAATGTTCCGTAACACTTGTCATCACATAGCTCCATGATGTCTGTCATCACAATACTCCATGCCCTTTTCATCACAATGTTCCATGACCTTTGTCATCACAATTCTCAATACACTTGTCATCACAATGCTCCCTGACACTGTCATCAGAGTGCTCCTTGAACCCTGTCACCAAAAGGCTCCATTCCTTTTTCATCACAATGCCCCATGCCATTTTCATCACAAAGTTCCATGCCATTGTCATCAAACTACTCCACAAGCTTGTCATCAGAATCATCCATGACCCTTGTCATCATAATTTTCCATGCAATTCTCAGCACAAAGCTACCTGACCCTTGTCATCACAATGCTCCAAGCCATTGTCATCACAATGCTCCATTACCTTTGTCATCAGAATCCTCCATGACACTTGGCATCACAATGTTTCATGCCATTGTCATCACAATGGGCCATTATATATGTCATCACAATGCTCCCTGACAACTGTCTTCACAATACTGCATGACCTGGTCATCACAATGCTCCATCCCCTTGTCATCACAATGCGCCATTCCAACTCTTATCGCAATAATCCATGAAAATGATTAGACCAA